>NW_016690492.1:458471-533722 GCF_001604755.1 Lepidothrix coronata | reverse complement strand
CCAGCCGTATTTTCCAACACTTGCCCAAAATGTCATTGTGCATTAACACAGCAAAGGCTTTCCCTCAGTTTATCAGGCCTTGGGACACCTCAGATTGAGATGTAAACCCAGCTTGTAGCACTTTGCTGGGCTCAGACTCTCCCCCCGACCATCAAGGCCCCCGAGATGTAGCTACGCTGAGCAACCAACAACTTGTCCAAGCCATGGGGTTATTTCACAGCCTGTTTTAAGCAGCAGGAAGGAGGAAAAAAAAGGGAAGACAAAAAGGAGGCTGGCTTTGCTGCTCTCCTGGAAAATGCAGCCTGGCAGCCTCCACACAATAAGACATAAAGGGCACAGACAGCATCTTGCAAATGGGGGGCTCATGAGCCTCTCTGAAGGGTTGGTGGGGAGTAGCTCTTTTTACATATCTCATCCCTGCTGTGCACTGTTTTCCTCCACACAGATAGCACAATCTCTGTGTTCCCAAATTCCTAAGAAATTGCCCAAAAAACAGGTTGGGAAGAGAGCATTTCTGGCTGCCAAACCCAGCTCTAGGTGAGCTGTCTTTAAAAGGGCTGGGCCAAGACCAGACCTGTGTATAAAAAAAATAAGACTCACAAATAAAATAGCTCCAAACCTTTCAAAGGCCAATATTCACTGAGCATGTTCAGCCTTTTTCTTAGTATTGTTTGTTTTTTTAAACAGGTAACAGCAGCACTGTATACTTCCCTGGTGATAGGCTGCTTTGCAGGAATATCTGTCATCTCCTAAGCTGTTTGCTTTAGAGAAAAAAAAAGAATATTTGCACAGTATTACGCCTGTTATCTCATGACATTTATATGATGAGCTCTAGGGGCAGAGTCAAAGTTCAGGTGCTCAAGATACCTCCCCAACAAAAACTATTGCACAGCAAAGTATCACAGAATACATCCCACCTACCTCAGAGGCACATGCCATGGGGAAGCAGGGGGAAGAGGCAGACATTTTGGGAATGATAAGAGCTCCTTGGATGATCCATGGTCCCACACAGTGCAGGGGGACGAGCCAGGGTGAGCCAGTACAGGCAGTGCCCTCACCACCATGGTCTCTCTAGAAGCATTTGAGGCTTTCCCACTCCGTCAGCACCTTCCAACTCAGCAGTGGCACAAAGGAGTTTCGGGTCCATCCTGAAACAGCAGCTATGGAGCAAACAGAGGAGTCACCACAGCTACAGCACAGGCTGAAAAACCCATCCAGCCTGGAGGCTGAGCTTAAATATGCTCCTGAGCCCAGGGGTGTGGGTGGAGACCACAGGTGAGGCTCCTTAGGGCCCTTAAAGCCCATTAGGGCCCTCGGGTCTACATTGGCCACACCTGGGTCCTCTTGACCACTGTGTCCCATACAACCCCAGGGCACCTGGACCACACTGTTCCTACCCATCTGACAGAGACTGGAGGGAAGGCTCCCTCTGCACAAAAGCATGGATTTTAGCGGGAAGAGAGCCTGCACACATTTGAAAGCACACAAATTAGAATAGCACTGAGGAAGGACCCATCAAGCACACCTGAACAAAGAAATAAAACTCCTTCGTGGTTGTATTCACCTGTAATTTTTCTAATAAAGCTTGAAATAAAATTTGGAGGACAGCAAAGGCAGAAGGTTAAAAAACAGGGGGGAATGTCTCCATTCAGGGATTTTGGAGACTTTTAAGTGCCACCAGTACAATTTTGTGGGAACTGCTCATGTCCCTTCAGTTTTTCTCTTGGAGGGAAGGATTGATGCAGCTTGTTGGCAGAGTCAGTTCTTTCCCTACCACTGCAATGGCAAAAAGGGAGGTGGCCATGATGCTGGGGGGGGGCATGATAGGCAGGCTTTGCAGCTGAAGGTCACATAAAGGGGAAGAAAGTAATAGAGGAGAAAAAACCTTAATTAAATTCAGTCAGATGATGCATCCCTTTATCATGTACAGACTCGTATGCTCTGGAGCCTGCAAACCCCTTCTCTGTGGCCCTGGAAACCTTCCTTCACCACTCAAAGCCAAGTCCTCCAGCAGCAAAAACCAAGGGGCTGGGGCCAAACCAAGAACTGGTTTGATGCAGCAGATCCATTCTTGGATCACAAGCCCAGTCCTGCCTCAGCACACAGCTGAGCTGACACGGTCCTGACTCCGACACCCCGGAGACTGGACCAGGATCCATCAGTGGCTGCAGATGAAAGGCAAAGAGGACCATGAGAAAAAACCACAGAGGATCACAAGGCATGGAAAAGCTGATCTGGGGCAGGAATTATGAGACTTGAGTAGAAGCTGGAAGGAGAGACGTCTGAAAATGAGGAGCAAAGCATGGCACAACACTCAGCAGAGAACAAGCCATCCTCCCCTTCCAGCACCAAGAGCTCATGGTGAGGAAAAGAAATTGGAATGAGTGGAAAAGAGCTGGAGCTGAGGTGGCTGTGACAGATAGACAGGCAGACCTGCTTTCACAAGCTTCTGGTTCACAGTAGAAAAGACGAGTGGCACTGAACAGAACGTGAAGCCACTATAGGTTATTATAACATATCATCTGCTGTGTTTAGGAGAGCTGAAGAATTTCAACTGCTAGTTTTGTGTTGTTGAATGTCTTGCAGCAAAGCCATCCTCCTGGCTTTGAGGGAAGCAAGGGATGGGGTATCCCCTGATTCCCTTGGCAGTTTGCTCCATGGTGAATCATCCTCACTGCTAAGAGGACCTGCTGCCAATTGTCCTGTTAGGAGTGTTCCTTGGGAAAATGACTGTTTCCTTTCCTTTCCTTTGCTACTTTGCCATTGCCTTTTTTAACTGAGTCATCCCATAAAGGCACCATAACAGGGCCTGCTATGTACTCAGTTATCTCCTGCTTCCCCCTCTGGCTGCGTATTTAAATAGTGAGGGTTTTTTTCTATTTACTTCAAGGTCTTTCCTAAAAACCCCTGAATAATAAAAGGCTGGAGTGGGTGTCTAACTAAACACTACCAAGAAAAAAGAATGAGAAACCAATGGAACTCGAAGGGAGCCTTTGAATCCAGAATTGGTCAGACTGCCAATTCCAGAGCAGAGATGCTACAAGCAAATGACTGTGTATCCACCCAGGAAAGAAAGCCCTTAGCCTCTGTCTCTCCTGTGCAGTGTGTGGGCCACACTTGGCACTCCATGGACAGAGACAGCTTTCTGTGCTGGCATCTTTGGTCTGGGAGGAATCTTCGTCCATATGGAATTTTGGGAGTTGGGCTGGCACTTGCAGCGCAGGGCTGAACAAAGGGTACAGCAGCCCTTCTCCCCAGCCAAGAAAGCCTGCAACCTTTGGCTCTCTGGTGCACTTGGTGGACCAGCCTGGGCACTCCGTGGGCAGCAAGAGCTTTCTGTGGTAGCACCTTTTTCCTGGGAGGAATCCTCATTTGTATCGGTTTTGGGGAGGTGGGACTGGCTATTGCAGGGCAGGGCTGAAAAAAGGCAACAGCAGCCCTTTGCCCCAGGCCAGAAAGCCTGTGAGCTTTGGCTTTCAGTTGCAGTTGGTGGGGCAGCCTGGGCACTCCCTGGGCAGCAAGAGTTTTCTGTGCTGGCACCTTTTCCCTGGGAGGAATCTTCATTTGTATTGAATTTTGGGAGGGTGACTGGCAGTTTCAACAAAGGGTAGACAAAAAAAAAGCAAACAACAGTCCTTATGTCCAGTATAGAAAGCCTGCAACCTTTGGCTCTCTGGTGCAGTTGGTGGATCAGCCTGGGCACTCCATGAGCAGCAAGAACTTTCTGTGGTGGCACCTTTTGTCTTGGCAGAATCTTCATCCGTATGCAATTCTGAAAGTGGGTCCTGCACGTACAGCACAAGGCTGAAAAAAAGCCAGCAACAGCCCTTATCCCCAGCAAAGAAAGCCTCCAACCTTTGGCTTTCTGGTGCACTTGGTGGGCCAGTCTGGGCACTCCATGGGCAGTAAGAGCTTTCTGTGGTGGCACCTTTGGTCTGCGAGTAATCGTCATCCGTATGAAATTTTGGGAGTGGGACTGGCAGTTGCAGCCCAGGGCTGAACAGTCAAACAACAGCCCTTCTCCCTGGGAAGGAAAGCCTGGAATCTCTGGCTTTCTGGTGTATTTCGTGGGCCAGCCTGGGCAGTCCATGGGAGGCAAGATCTTTCTGTGGCACCTTTTGTCTGGTGATACCAAAAAAACTCGTCATGAAGAGCTGCTCAGAGACTTTTTTATCTTTAAGTAGCAAGATATTTGTTTATTCAACTTTAGGAGCAAGCCAGCTCACAGTGGACAAACTTCCCTGACCTGATAGTGCAAAACCAAGTCATTTTATACCCATTAGATACTTGGTTACATCATCTAACTTACATGTTAATAAGTTGGGCAGTCTCTAGGTGTAGTCTTTCCAGACCTGCACAGTCTTCTACTGACGGGTCTTCTCCTCAAGCCTTCACTCCTCTGGTGGTTGCCATGGATGTCTTCCTCCATTTGACCTCTTCAGTCAGGTGACCTGAATTCTTCAAGCTTGCAAAATCCTTGCTCTGGGCCTTCTATGTCTTGTTCAAACATCTAGTTTACCTAATTTATTACCATGTGTATACTCCTCCTCCTCTTTCTATATTAAGCCCTTTGGTCCAGTGAGCAGAACCCAACATGATATTAATCAGTGATCCTAAAATGTTCTTCTAGGAAAACAGGTATTGGGCTTTCTTAGCAGGCCAAGATATCTCAGTTAACTCTTTTAGGCCTGGCTCCCGTTTCACTGGGAGGAATCTTCGTCTGTATGGTATTTTGGGAGTTGGACTGGCAGTTTCAGCACAGGGCTGGGAAAAAAGCAAACAACAGCCCTTATCCCTGGGAAGAAAAGCCTGCAACCTTTGGCTTTCTGGTGCAGTTGGTGGGGCAGCCTGGGCACTCCATGGGCAGCAAGAGCTTTCTGTGGTGGCACATTTGATCTGGTAGGAATCTTGGTCTGTATGGAATTTTGGGAGTTGGACCTGCTTCTTATGAGAATTTATAATGGCTGAGACTTGCTTGTCTGGTCACCAGTGGGAATGCTTATTTCCTCTGCACAGCTGCTTACGGTCAGAAAAGTTGTCGGATGCAGTATTATAGAAATATATTTTTTTTTCCTCCCTATTTTGATTTTGGTGACAGTGGGCACTTAATTTAAAATTCTTAATTAACATGTGGGGATTTGATTACATAATCTTCAGCTCTTTTAAAAGAAATCAACCAAAAAATGCATTACTTTTTCCCTGTCTTGCATAGTCCGTATTCTACCAGTCACTTGTAACTGTAGAAATTTGTAGTCTGAATGTTTAAGTCAGGTGTACTAATTTCACTGTCAGACAAGACTTTTCATCAATGAAATTCAAGTTTCTTCCAAGGTAAGGAAAGGTTTCAGAACTCAAAATTGAAATATCCAGTACTCTTATAAGTGAAAAAATCAGCAGCCATTTCATTTTTTCTATCCTACCCCTGTCGTAGAAAAGAGGCATCATCTAAGCTTAATGGGAAGAACTCAGAGGCAACAGTATTTTCTTCAGACATCCCAAAATGATCACCTTTAAGATAAGATCCACCTGACAATTAGATTTTCCTCCACTCTTTGGAAATGCTAATAGAATTCTAATATATATAAAATGCAATATGTAAATTAATTAAGAGAAGGTTCTTACTATATTTTGCAATTAACTAAGTCAGAGTTGTAGGCTCCCCTAGGTACAAAGTTAGGAACAGATGGTCATCTTTTCACCTCAAAAGAAAACTGTTGTTTGATAATGAAATCTTGATCACCTACCATCTGCCTGCTAATGATTAGGAGCAACAGGATCATCTGTCTGAAGAGAAGTGCATCTTGGACAACTTTGAGGGCTCTGATGATCTCAGTTCACAAAGTCAATTAGACAGCAAATATTAGAAAGGTTATTGGTGAACTCAAGGTCTTAATTTCTTTTGTCAGGTTTTGAATCTTTGCTGAGATCCTAACTGAAAAATATACATATATTAAAATATTCCATTTGCTGTGACTCTGTAGCCACAATTTCATAAAGTTTTGGCTTCCCAGAGACAGCGTGAAACTTGAGCAACTCTGCAACAATAATCAAACTGATCAAACATGTTGATTTCAAAGTTAATGTTTGAAAGTTCAAGGCCTGTAGCTGGCCCTTAATCAGCCATGCATTTCACATGGAAGGGCTTGTCCCCCACCCAGCTGTTTCTTTGAGGTAATCCCTGCTTGCAGTTGCTACAGGAACACAAAAACAACCAACTGCAGCAGCATAACCTTACACAGGGAAAACTCCTCTCTCTCAGCGGAACACAGAAGATGGTTTTAAAATAAAGCTCTTGTACCCACTACATCTATAAAGGGCAAGACTTCTGCTCTGATTTTCCCGTGGAGTTCAGCACCTTTCACACGGTTTGAGCTTAACAAAGGCCAACGAGTCATTCCTGTGGATGTACAGGACATAGTGTCTTCACTTCTGAGGCTGGCTGGCATCGCTGCCAGCGACAGCCCCCGAGCCCCTCTGGAGTCTCCTTGACTTCCTTCCCGCCATGCCCGGCTCTCTCCAGGTTACCATCCTGCCCCTGTCCCTGCCCAAGGCTCGGTGGAGCCCAGAAGTGGCACAGGCAGAGCGTGGCAGACGAGCAGTTGTCCCCTTGGCCCTCCTTCTGGGCCGTGGCTTTTAACGTGGCACACACAGGGCTGAAAGCAAACACGCCGTCGAGTTCTACCATCTGCCATCCATCACTCTCCCTCCAGGGATCTGGGAGGGATTCTCTCCATATATGATGCAGAGCTGTGTTTGTGCCCTAAAGGGATGTTCCTGGACAGTCAGAAGCATCAGTACTTTTGGTTGTCGTGTTACTCCTCACATGCCAGATGTTTGACAAGGACAAATTTAACCTCATACATTTTGAATTCTCTTTCTGCACGGTACCTTCCCATTTTAGAAGTGTATCTATAATAGCAGGCTTCCCATACAAGCAAGACAGCAGTCTCTCAAGAGACTGCACAATTACCAAGTACTTCTTCTCCTCTACCAGATACAGAAGGGTATGCTTTTTTTCTGAAAAAAGTGCTACAGGATATAATATTTCTATTTCTTTAAATGCACCAGAGCAGATTCTGATGTATCGGCAGGTACAGCAGAAGGATTTGGTTTGGTTTGGTTTGGGGTGTAAAGTTATGTGTTCATTTCATCTGAGCATTGGATCTTCCATACTGCAGTTCTAGGGATGGCTACAGTTTTAACATTGGANATTTTTGCTTGTGTCTTAGAAGGCAAACCAGTATAAATAACTGTATCTTTTTTCTATTATTTTCAGCAACGCAGGAACTGAAATCTGCCCATTACCTTTTTTTAACCACACTGTGCTATATTCCAAAGAGAAACATGGTGCCTGTCCTTAAGGTTTCCGAAAATAGTTCATTTGATTCTCTTCTGAATCAGTTAATCAATATTCTCCAATAACACTGATCATCTCCAATAAAGCCATTCTCCCACCTGAAGGAAAACTGGCCCCTATTTCTGCCCTCTCTGGGTATTTATATTTTCTAAGAGTGTGCATACTGTTCCCCTTTTAGTGCACTTTGCCTCTCAGACTCTTGGCACTCTTCCCAGCAGCCTTGCTTTCCCATTTGAAGTGGTACACTTGAGCGTTTTCCTTCCATTCCTCCTGCCTTAAGTTGAGGATACATTTCACCACGAGCCTTTTCTTATTGCAGAAGAAAGACTTGTCTCCCAAATCCCCAAACACCATTTCAAATACTCCTGGGGTGGCTCTGTTTCAGCAGCTTTAGGCTGAAAACCTTCCTCTGTGAAAGATTTTTTCTTTCTTTTTTTCCCCTCTTCAGGCTTTCTGTTCCTCTTGGCTCATCATACATAATCCCACCACATTTCTCTAGAGTGGACTGTCAGCTCTCATCCCAACTAGTTACCCCCCAAATATATGAGAGAAACTCAGGTTAATTAAGTGAAGTGTCTGGAAAAAAAATAACACAGCAGTGATTGACCTTTGCTGATTTTTTTTTTTTCTTAAGTTTCAACAGTTTTTCCAGGAACTATCTTAGACCTCATCTATTCAGTGCATAAAACACTAGAGATATCCTTCAATAACAGTGGTGATAGATGATAATAAGACTGATAACTCATCACATTTCTTCTTGCTGGGTAGATTTCATGTATCTAATTATGTAAATTCACAGTGGAGAAAATCCTGGTAGGCAGGGTAGTTGTAGAGTGGCAAATGTCCTCCAACATAACAATTATTAATGCCTATGGAATTGCAGGTTATATTCTTACTAATATAAATGTCAACCTTCAGAGAGAAGACATATAAAGCTATTTATGGCTTCTTCTGAAAGCTATTCAAGGTTTTAATACCTAAAGACAAATAGTGACATATCAATACCTAATAAAATAAGCAAAAAATATATTGAAATATTATACTGTATATTAAAAAATTCAGTGATTTAAAAGAACTCTACCACAAATAAGCTATAGAGTAAATTTCCAAGGAATAAGAGGTAGTGGAATTCTTTTTATACACAGTCTTTATTCTGTGTATTAATTCACATTTACATAGACCATTTGCCTTTCACATACCTTTGGAATGTCTTTTAATGACTATTTGAATCATCTCGCCATCTTTGAATAATTAAAAAATAGTATATTAAGTGACAAGCGTGGAATCTAGCTCTGTTATTTTACATTTCTCCCTCAAGGCACGGCCACCAGCTTTGTGTGATGGAAAAAACATGACCTTTCCCTTCTACTTCTCCCCCATTTTCAGCTATGTAATCTCGTGCCAAACTGTAACTAAGTGCAAGAAATTAGAGACATTTATTACATTTCAAAATATTTTTCCACATATCTTCAAACGCTTTGGGCTGCAAGGCATTCCTTAACTCTGCCTTATGGAAGTGCAAAATATTTTATGTAAAACTGCCTGGAATGGAGAAGTATTAAAATTGCTTAACTTGGGAGGTTTAAGGATGCAAGGCTTAAAAGCAGCATTAAAACTCATTACACTCAGCAGAGTGGCTAAAACCAGCAGATTGTTGGGTACAGAACCACTATTTCAAGTCCAAAATGCAAACAGCAACTTTCTCATGCTGATTACAATTATTAATTCATTTTTTTGCTGTAAACTTGCCCTCTGTCACCAGCATGAATTTGCTGGGGTTCAGTCTCTGGCAGCTTCTCTCCCGTCCCCCACAGCTGCTCCAGGTTTTGCCCTTCCCCAACACCCATCAAACATGATCCAGACAAGCAAAGATTATTACTCACATGAGAGAAAAAATAAGATTTTCATACTATGTTTGATCCAGTGCTGACCCATTTCTGTGGCTTTTGGATCAAGCACCTTTACCACCTTTTAGTTCTCTGTGACATTAAGGGAGTTTGGAACCTGAGACTTCCTGTTATCAAAACATAACAAAGATGACAAACAGCAATAAGTGCTTCTTGATTAGTTTTTCATTTTTTTTCCCCCAGTATTCAGCTACAAGTCTAGATATCCAACATAGTGGAACTAACTCCCTCTTAAACAGATGAAAAAAAAAAAACAAAACAACAACAAAAAAACCAAACCAAACAAACAAAAAAACCCCCAAACCAAAACCCAAACCAAATCAAAACCACAAAAACCCAAACCCCTAAACAAAGCAAAACAGAAAAAGCCCTAAAGAATAATTACAGTTATCATGACATTTGAAAGCTCTGATGTGAACACACATCCCTGTCACACAGTAATAAAAAGGTTCAGACTCTTTGAGAAGAGAAGGTTCTCTTCTCAGTGGTCAGGACAAGGTCATGGGCCATTATGTCGTAGATTTTAAGAAATACCACAGAAATAAATCGCAAAGGTAAATAATCAGTACACTCCATATACTTTTACTCCTTTAGGTCTTTAATCCATAGATGATTAAGTGTCAATTTAACAGCATCTTGGTAAAGAAACAAGAACATACCAACTGCAGCTTCAGGAAACGTAGAGTTACCTTGCACTGTAAACTTTTGAACAAGGGCACAGCTTTTATATATTCCTCAAGTTATTGGTTCTTAAAAAACAAACTAGAGCCAGGCCTATATCCCCTGCACAAGTGTTCTACTTACAGTGATAAATAATTCCTGAAACTCAAAGGCAGTCACCAAATGCTGCCCCACAATACCCATCTGTGTCTGTACAGCAAGGCAGACTCTGAAAAGTATCTCCAGGCAACAGCATGTGGAAAGACCTCTCTCTCTCAGGACTCCCCCAACCATCCTTGCTGAGATGAATTAGTTACCTAAGACTGTTTATGATTAAATACTGCAAAATTAGGTTTATGTAGTGCATTTTCCAAAATATATAGGATAACAATTCCAACCCCAAAGAATAGAATTCCTTGTTTCTGCAGGGGTCTGACTTGAGTCTTACTGGGGATACACAGTTATTTTATTAAATTTTGGGTTGTTCATAGCAAATGTTTTATTCTCCTTAACAGGGTTACATGAACCCAACGTGCCCTGTTAAAACAGTGACTGCACAGCTTGGATGCTGCCCTGCCCCAGCAGCCACACCAGCCTGGTGGCACCAACCCTGCCAGTGAGCAGGTGGCAGACACGATAAACACAGCCCAGGGCACGTGGAGCTTTCTAAAATTATTATTAAAGGAAACATCCACACAAATGCTCCGTTGCTTACACACACAGAAACCTAATGGCCTTTTAGGGACTCGGTTTTATTTCGCCTTTTTTTAATGCACAGAGTGAAATTTGGGAGGGGAAAATGGAACATCGGAAAAGGGACGTATGATTCTGCTTATCCACATATACAGCCATGCATATAGAGTTGCATCCTTCTCCTGTTAACCCCTGGGCAGCCAGGAGCACTTAAAAAGGTACCTAGAGCAAGTTTGGGAATGACAGCTGACTGGGTACAGGATCTTCTGGAGCACAAATACTCTTTGGAACAACACCTGACAGGCAGACCACCACCATTTCTGGTGAACAAGGTGACAGAAAAACTGGTAACTGAACAAATATCAATACCTACTGTTTACAACAAGTGATTTGCATATATTCTTAAAGAAGGTGAATTGTCTGAGCTTTACCAGTATATTGAACACACTGAAATAATTTTAAATCACCCTATCAGAAAAGCAACCAAGTCTTCATCTCTATTTTATAATGAACACCACCACCAGTATCTTCAAAGGAAGATTGCTTTATGCCTATGGCCATACTGCCATTTTTAGCCTAATTTTCTACACGTTTAATTTTTTGCTTTCTTCTTTTGCTGTTCATTTTCATTCTGTTCTGTGGTGCCATTTAGTCTTGGCTTTGCCATTACTGTTTTTGACTTCTTACAAGATTTTTCAAGGTATCTCAGTCCTTATCAACCCAAAACACTCCTGCTCGTTTCACTTATCTCTGGCAGTTGTTGCAGTCCAGCAGTGCTAAAATTTGAGAACATCCAGAAATGAGTTATAGTGTTGTTTCCTGAGGTGGTCAAGCATGTTAAAGAACGTGCCTGCCCATCACTACCAAAGAAAATTAGTTGGACTCTATCACCTTAATTCTAAAACACATTTATTCACAAAAAATCCACCCAGTGCATGTTACTGGCATAGGAATTATGGCTGGCTGGCTGTGTCAGCAGGGAGAGCACAGGGCTGGAAGAGAAAGGCTGTTTGTAGTCAGAGGTGAGGGTCACTGAAATGACAGACAGGCAGAAAAAGGCTGTATCGTGCAAGCTACTGCTCCTGCCTTTATACGAGTGGGAAGGTTGTGAAAAAGGCCCAAAGCATCTTGGCCTCTGAGACTTGTTCTCTCACATCCAGCTAAAGAAGTTACAGCTTTTAACTTCTCATGTGTTCCCTTTGCAGGAAGTCATATTTTTACAAGCACTGTACTATAAAAAAAAAAAAGAAAAAACAACCAAACAACAAACATTCAAAAAGAAAACCAGAACAAAACAGACAGAAACACTTGAATGAGTAATGAACAATAAGCACCTGGAGAGATGCCACAATCTAAATATATTGATGTAAAATTCTGTATCACTCGTTCAATTTTTCTCTCTCCTTCCTCTGATTAAGTGAGAAATATCACAGTCACTTTTGTTCATCAGAATTAATCCTCTTCTGCTTTTCCTCAGGATTTTTCCCTTCTTCTCCCTTACACAGAGTGAGTTCGCTAGTCTGAATGGAGCAGCATGAAAAGAAAGCTCTGTATCAACTCCAGTGGATATCCGTGAACTTGATACCAGCTTCGATGGACTTCAGAAGTTTGCCCACACACCCCATGTGTGCCAACACAAAGAACAGAAAGCAGCAGCATAAAAACAGGAGCAACATGCCCGAGAGCTGGAAAACCAAGGGAAGCAAAGGAGGCAACTGCAGGTACACAAGTGGCAGCAGCAGTGTGGAACACCAGCCTCCCACTGCGTGTAAATCCACACAGTCACCTCCTCACCAGCTGAAGGAGACTTTGGGAATCCCATTCCACAGAACGACTGTTAGAACAGGACAAACAGAAGCTGTTTGGTGTGCCAAAACAGGCTTCAGAAGAGCCTGGAATACTAATATCAATTAATTTTCTGTCTATGTGCTTCTCAGCTTTAAAATCCCAACACATTAAAAGGTTTATTACTGAAAATAGTGAAATCCGCTCGTTGAAATGATCGAATACATGAAACTCCTGCTGTGCTTGAATGCTATGGCATCAAAATTAATTTTACAACTGTTTTTGAATCTGCTTGTTATAATTACATAAAAGCACACGCTGTGACCTATTTTCATCCTAATCTTTTAGAGTAAGAAATTCCTCTGTGATTTGACATGAGGTTATGAAAGATATAGGGGTGGGTGGGGAAATAGGATGGGGTTTGTTCATGTGCTCGAGTTCCCTACTCAGAGGTGAGCTCTGTCTGCATTGTCATGAGATATTTCCTCCCATAAACTTGAAGCCATTTACCTATTGAGTGCACAGTCTTTAATAGTGATTACACAATTTAGTGTCTTTCCTGAAAGCTGAATTACCACGTTGTTTATGATGTAGGCTTAAGACTACCTGGTGAAAGGTTTATGGATTGTTATTTATAACTCTTCTCAATCTTTCAGAAATGCCTAGAGCAGCATTATGAAGGATAGTGCCATTCTGAAGAGGACAAAACTGAGCACAGGAAAGTAGCAAAATTAATTAGGTGGTAATGCTTTTCCAAAGAAATTGCCCTTTTTCCTTGGTAGACATCTAAACCAAAAGTTACGGGGAGAAGCAAGTTTCATTTTAAAAAGTTTTTCTACCACAAATGCTATTCTTTAACAAATACCATTACTGTTAGAAATTTTAGGCTCAAAAGAAACCAAGATATCTTATTTATCCTGAAAAATTGTTGCAAGAGGTGTTGCTTAAAATTTGCTTATATCAGTTCATGTTTTTTGTTATGCAAAAATTATCAGGCCCTCTGGCATCTTGGTAATTTCATTCAGAAGATCTGGAAGATAAACTGGAATAAGCAAGAGGAGGACATGCACAGGTGTGTGTGTGATACATTGCACAGAGGACAACAGAGAAGGAAGAGAAGGAAATCAATAGGGGGCAAAGAATAGGAAGAGGGCAAGCTAAAAAGATCAGTGGCAAGGAGCCAGGGAACAAGAACCCTTGTAAAGTAACCCTTGAAAGAAGAACAAACATAATAGTAATTTGGTAAAAAAAATTCCAAAATTCCATACGGGCAAAGATTCCTCCCAAACAAAAGGTGCCACACCAGGAAGGTCTTGCTGCCTGTGGAGTGCCCAGGCTGGCCCACCAACTGCACCAGGAAGCCAAAGCTTCTAGGCTTTCTTTCCTGGGGAAATGTAACAGTAATCTGGTAAAAAAAAAAAATAAGTTGTTAAGACTTTAGGGTAGAAATATTTCAGCTTAAACATAATGGAAACAAAACACAATGAATCAAAAGTATCTAAGATACAAAACAACAACAAAAAAAATGAAAACAGTCCAAAAAAAACCCACAGAGGAGCAAAATAAGTTAAAAGACGTCATAACGAATACATCTGTGTTAAGGAAGTTTCACATGAGGAATCAAGGGGTTTTTGTGTTTTAAATGCATCTAGACCAGGGTGTGCTTCTGAACTGGCTACCAGAAGTGGATCTGAAGGGAGATCCAAGTCCACAGTTTGATTACACACCACACATGTAATGCTAAAGGCTTCTGAGCACAGCAAAAGGCTTCAGTTGTGATCAGTGCTCCCAACTTCGGTGGAGCAATCGCACAGTCAGGCATTTTACAGGATGCCTCCGAAGAATTTGGGGTCTGTAGTGCCAAGTCCATAGGAATGGCTGAGAAAAAAAGGCAAGTATTATAGACTTAATAGCTGGTTACTTTGAAGATCCCACTTAGGTGTAATACACACTGATTGCTGACTACAAGGCTTCTGAAATGCCAGGAGCACTGAGAAGCAACAATGAATGAAAGAAGAAATAAAGATTTCACTGCTCTGGGAAATTACGCATCCCTTTGAGGGCTTTGTTGATTATATAAGAATATTTCTGGGTTGTTAAGAAAGAGAACTAAACATCTGATGGGTGTGGGGGGGGATGTGGTGCTCCATCCCCACCTTCTGTGGTGTTATCACCTTTGGCAGAGCCAGCGTGAAGATTCCTAAGTGCTACCTTATGCCTTTTGGTCCATTCCTGGATCCAGCCCAGGCTCCCTAATTTCCCTTGCATTAGCTTGCTCCTTCAGGCAGAGCTAATGGCACTGGAGGTGATCCATCATTCCCACTGTGCTTGGAGAGTGGGAGGGAACATCAGAACTAGTAAATGCCTGTCTCCTGCTCCTCTTCATCACAGCACACGCCAAATGGGAGCAGTTCTGCTCATAGCTGGAAAATTACAGTCTCTGATATTGTTAGGAGATTATTTATGGCAGATTTCCTTCCACCTGTGATGCTAATTGTGAACATTTAGAGCCATCATTCAGTGCAGCTACAAGGGATCACCAAGTAATGAGGTGACATGCAGGCAGTTGGGCACCCACACTGACACCTTTGCACTTCTTACCCATGAACTCATGGCTTACAAGGGCTGAACAAAACTCAAAAGTTTTAGGGGCAGCTTACTGATCTGAATATGGTTTTGATCCAACACTACACGGTATCCTTAATGCTGTGAATCCAATTACAAAGGTGATCTTGCTAAATACTGCAAAATATTGAGTCTTCCCTGACTCGTGATTATCATTTATACCCTAGTCATAAGGCATTTATGCCTTGATGAAATTTAACTGTTGTATTTTTTCTTTTCCTATAATTTACCTTTGCACACAGGCAGGTAGCTACCTGCAGTGTATTTATTCTGGTTTTATCTTTAGTTTCAAACCTCACAGAAGAGCCTTAAGCATTATGCTTTGCTGTTCTTATTTTTATTTATTTATAAATTTGCTGTTTCCACGTGTAGACAACTGCCTGATGATTAAAGGTATTAGAGCAGACCTAGCAGTACTTTTCTAATCATATTAGTCAGCACTGTGAGCTTTCAATCCCACAGACATCACATTACCAAGACCACAGGAGGATTCTGCTGCTTATCTTTTGTGAGCAATAAAGCAGCTGGGAAATCACCCCTCCAGTGTCCAAAATGATTTACCTGCAATTCACCCATGGTGGTGAACACAACTGTTTCACATCCCTTGACTCTTATAGATGACACAGGTAAACAGAGCAGAGTTTGTGCTTTTAGTTCTCTCCTTCTTCGTATTTATGTCTTTGATTCAAAAAATAATATTGTCGCAGAATCGAGGAATTTGCTTTCCCATGCCCTGGACCCCGGTGCAAGCAGCACATGAGATAATAAAGTGGACAACTAAATAAAGTATTGACTATTATGTCAGAACACTAGAAAAAAAAGGGTTATTTCCCTTCATCAGTCTAGAAGGATGTACCCTTAATATCCCTGAATTACAAAAGAGGAGGACTCTTTTCAACTCAGAGAATAAACAGTTGAATTTATCATGAGCTGTTTAATGTAAGACAACTGTGTATTAGTAAAATACACGTGGAAGCTCTAAGAACCAGCATGGCTAATATAAAGTGTTGCAGCACTGAGAGCAGTGTTGTATTATAAATATTCATTCAAACAGTAATTTATTACAGTTACTTCACACCTGCAGGAAAAATGTATTCAGAAAACCCCAAATGTTTTAATAAATAATGAAGGCAAACAACTTAAGCACCATATAAATGTATGGGATGCACTGACTTTGTTACCTACTGATAAACATGAAGTGACACAGAATACTCCTGTGCTTTAAAAATTAATCCTTAATGACCACTGTAGTCACAGGGCAACTGCATCTGTTTTTCTTTGTACTCATTGCAGTCTGTGATTCCCTTCTTGGAAAACATATGGAGCTGTACATCACACTCCAGCTATAACTTCTTCCCTTGCTGCAGCTCCTGCCCAAGTTTTCCTCACACAGTCCACCTCAGCTGATCAATAAGTGACTCACAGATGCTCCCTGTCACCCATAATTGGTTTTATGAGCTCACATTCTATTGGACTGAACTTCTCCTCATGGCTACTCCCCTCCAGATCTTTCTGTTTTCCCTATGGAAGATTCTAATCCTGTTCTATACTGATTATCCCCTCCTGACTTTAAAAGGACATTTTGACTAGCATAGACTAATTTCATGGTCTAAGGTCAGCAATGAAAACCAGATAAGACTAGCTCTGAAACAGCTCACTGAGGTGATCCAGCAGTAACATTCTTACCATCTCTTAAATGCCCTTTTTGGCTCTGTTTCAGGACTCTCTAACATGCTCTTCATGCACTTCACTATTTTGTTTTACACAAATCTTCATTATTCTGTACTACACAAATCTTCACTACCACACCAACCCTTCCTCCAGAACAGCAGCAGTGTTCTCCTGAAAGCCCATGGGCAGCCAACCAAAAGACTGAATTTCTGTCCAAGTGGTAGTTTTTCAGTGCTCTCAGGGGCTCTTTTAAATCAGAATAGAAGCACATTTACCTAATTTTTACTTACAAAACCTTAAGAACATGGCAAATAAAAATGGTGAGGATATGGTCTGTCAGAAACACTAAAACACAGGAGGGGTTTGGGTTGGAATTTTGGGGGAGTGGAGGAGCTGGGGTTTCTGTGTTTGCAACTGCTCCATAAATCTGGAGAGAGGTCTGCAACAATAAGGCACTGAGAACAAAACCCAGCCTGGAGCTGACACTGCAGGACAAAATCTTGGAGCCACAGTGCAATCTGGGCCTTTAAATCTGTCACCTTCCTACCACTGCTCCAGAAGAGCCTCCTTCCTTTTCAACAGCATCCTCTGGGATGTAGCATCTTACATATATGTATGTATACATATGTATGTATTTATGCATATTTGCTTTGTGTTGCCTGGATTATTTAAATTTGAACATAGACTGTGAGGTTTTTTATATTCCACTCATCTAGATACCAAGTCAGACTTAAAACAACTTGCTCCTTGACCTTCTTTGTATATTCTGAATAGTATCTATCCAGTTCCCGCAGAACAGAAGTACTAAATTCTTTGAGTTTTTTTCCACTATGAAGATGATATTTTCTATGTTCATTCACATTTCTGTTAGTAATAGAGAAATATTACTTTAATAATATTCTTTAGTAATCAAGCACAATATTCATTTGCTTTGTGGCAAAGTCAGTATTTTTATATTGAAAAAGGGTCCCATTTCTTCTTGTTCTTTGTTTTAAACTACTTTTAGGCAGCTGCCAAGTCTGTAAATATGCTGTTTTCCATGATGTATGTAATTGTTGATCTTAAAAGGATTCCCTTATGGCTTTCTCGAGAACACTTGGTTTTAAGATACTCCCTCCATCCCCTCTCTCTCTCTCTTATTATGTGAAATTATCAGTTCACATTATTTTACAATAATCCATAAATACGTATGCACCACATATACAGAAGATTGTACTTACACCTCCAAAATCAAGACAGCTAAATTTCATTAATCATTGATTACCTTCTCATAGGTTACACCAGTGCAAATATCCTTTAGCTCTAAATAATATGGTGCCACTGATACTCATGAATGAGAAAAACACAGAGGTTTGTAACAACTGAGAAGCAAAAGAATCCCAAACTCTCAACAACGTATAAAAGACAATGGAAGTCTTCCTGAAAAGCTCCAACAGGAACTTCATGTAATTTGACCATTTCAAAACTGAAAGCTCAAGGTGACTGTGGTCATTGACAAATCCGAAGAACATGTGTCTATCTATCATTTTTGGTATTCTGAACTTCTTTTTAATCAGAATTTTTTCATACTAAAGTTATATGACACCACTGCTTTCTGTAGAGTTTTCTTTCCTTCGAGATAAAACATGGATTATTTATAATCTCTTCAAATGTGTGCAGGAACTGCACCATCAAGCACTGGAAGCAGACTCACAAACAAGCTCAGCTGGTCCAGACTTGTGTCCCTTCTTTTTCTGCTTTTGGCATCATTTATTCTTTAACACAGTCAAGCAGGAATGTATTGCTATTTTTCCATCAGATACTCTGACATTCCTAGCTGGGAATCTCATGCCTTATGTTTCCACTAGAAAATATAACATGTGCCATGTCAACTAGCAAGTTATAAATACTTACAGATTTAATTTAAATATTTGAAATAGCTAAAAGTGTTTTCAGGTTGTTTTGAAAGTAAAGATTTACAGTTGATTTTTTTGATGGGAGGGAACACACCATCAAGAGGTAACATTATGGATATTTGGAGCATTGCTATTAAATTTCTGAGTAAATTGCATTGCCAATAATAATTATTAATAGAATTGATTCCCAAATCTTAGTCCATGTGGACACAATTGATCTTAACTGAAGGCAGCAGTTATTTATAATTTCTAAAAAGTATCAAAGTATTGCAGTTCTACTGTCTCGTTCATTTGAACTACTCAGGCTAAAGGTTATTTCACTCCTCACTAAACAGTGAAGAACTTTTGCAAAGTTGGAAGAAATTAGAGAAATCAGAAATTAGAAAAACTAAGGTATAATGGAAGGATTAAGTTCTCATTCCTTCTCAGGTTATGGACTCTTCAAGTAACCACAAAACAGCAAGTAACTTACTGTAAAAGCTTGGTGACCAGTTGGTTTGTTTGGATACAGGTACTGTGTTACCCAACATACCAAATATTGCCAACTCCAAAACAGATTAATGGCATTCATGGGATATATCAACACAGTAAAAATTCTTAATTAAAATTAAAAAAGGTGAAGGAGTATTTAAAGTTAAACCTTTGCCAATAGTAAGTTAAATATAGAGAAAACCACACCTGAGAAGGGCAATAGTGTACCTGTGTGTTTATAGGTGTATGCACACATAATATCCATACACATGCTCAGACACCATCAAAATAGGAGCTTCAGACTAATAATTATAACAATTTCAAAATCTCAATGACATTAATATGTATATTGGAGTTTTTAAGAGATTTCACCTCCTTGAGCCTCTGCATTATACACAAAAATAATAATGACCTCTACTTCCTCGTGGGACAACTCAGCAGAAATTCAATTAGACCAGTCACTGTTCCATTAACGTAAAACTAATGAATTGGGATCTTACAGCCAAATTCTGTCACTAACTCTGCTTTTTCAGCAACCTGTCCTGTAAGTGCAGATGCTTAAAAAGGCAAAATGACAAATTACCACCTTGTCCCACTTGCAAACTTTTAGCATTAACATCCATTCTGCCAAGGGAACATTGTTCACAGGGGACTTGCCAGGCATGCTCACCTCCAACACCAGCTTTGACATCTTTCCAGACTTTCAAGCCCAGGACCACTAATGAGGCTGTTGCAGTCCCAGTCACAAAGAGGGCCAGGACAGTGGCAGTATGTGCTTTCCAACAACTCCACAACCAAATCAAAATCCACACTAGAAACAGTGGGCAGGAAAGAATCATATCAAGAAATACCCTTATATTATCCTTTTCCCCTTGAAAACTTTGTCCTGGATAAATGAGCGCTCTAGACACATGTAAAGAGTTTCCACACATCCAGAACCCCGGCTGGAATAGTACATGTAAGCTGTACAGCTGGAACAGCTGGCCAGGATGTGTTCCACAGGTACTTCAGCTGTGCCAGGAGGATGCAACGTGTCTGAAGCACAGCCCATCAGATCAGTGCACACAAACCCAGTCCTGCCCAGCTGAGGCACTTTGGAGCCAATACACAGCAAGTTATGGTTTGGTAATTCATCCCCCACTTTGAGCACATTTGGAGCCAGCATCAAAACCACTTAGAAACTACCCATACTACTCAAAAGTGTTTACCTCTCTACCTCACTGAGACCTCAATTATTTTTTATTTCTTCTCTCCGCGATCAAGAAAGCAATTTCAGTTTATTCAGTATTTAAATATAAGAACAGTAATAAAAGCAAAGTCACAGGATTATCAAAGTGATGTTTCCAGCAAGGATCTAACAGGAGAAAAAGGCCATATGGATGGCCAAGGATATGGCTGTAGGCTCAGGCAGGAACAGGCAAGTGAGAAGCCAACATGAAAATGGACAAGTCTGGCATGTCCTCCAAGGGGAATGAACACCTCATTCTGTTCAGGACCTTGACAGGCAAACGCTGTGCCCACAGTGCCTGTCCTTCTGACACCAGCTGGGCTGGGAGTGTGTTCCACTCACTGATCTCAGCACTTCACGTGCCTGCAGGAAACCACATTTCTGAGGAAACCCCGGGACATTTTGATTTCAGTGTTATTTCTATTACATCTTGCAGGTGTAAAAATTTGAAAAGCTCAATCGCAATTTCACTGTCCCTTTCCCAGGACTTTTTGCACGTATGGTCTGGAAAACAAAAGCCCAGGAAACCTCTGCTTCTCAGCAGTGGGGCAATTTTACAAAAGGTCTGTGCAACAGCTCTGGTTGTATTTTGTCATCTCCTCTCTTGCTTGGTACCACACAACTACTGTGGTCCTGTTACACAGTATTAGAGGAATTTTTCTGCAAGAGGTGAACATGTTTTTAGTCTTGGGGGGAGAAAAAAAAAAAGAAGGTATAATCCAAGTTTTCATCAAGATGTTGCCAGCCACAAGTTTCCTCTGTTTTCATCTCTCCAGCTCAAAACAGGTCACAAAGCAGAAATATTTCTAGGAAACTGTTACCATTGTTTGGGCTGTAAGAAAGCACCGTTCCATGCTGCTTGTGACCAGCTTTCTTCACAGGATCAAACCAAATAAATTGCAGTAATATATATAACAAAGCAGCATTG
The DNA here is from genome assembly GCF_001604755.1 of Lepidothrix coronata. Taxonomy (NCBI): domain Eukaryota; kingdom Metazoa; phylum Chordata; class Aves; order Passeriformes; family Pipridae; genus Lepidothrix; species Lepidothrix coronata. The sequence continues at coordinate 512,502 of NW_016690492.1, read as the reverse complement.
GCCTCTCTGAGAAACACATTCTTGCAAGGCTTAAAACTTGCAGCAGCTGCTGAGCTGCTCTAGCATGAGTTGCTGCCATGCCTGACCTTGGCAGAGATTAAAGATTGTAAAAGAAACTAAAGTAGATGGTAAAACAGGTTTAGAAATATGAAGAGGTTATGTTACTTTTTTCACTCCTGAATTTATTCCAGCATTTGAATAGATTAGCATAGAGCACAAGCTATTGTGCTGGCCCCTAAGCAGGCAGAAGCTGAGGAAGTAATGTAAATTACCTGCCACTGAAAGTGAAAATTATTTAATGCCTTAAGAACACTTTACATGATTTCAGAACCCACCACTGTCTCTGCTGTATGATAATGAGAGTTCAGCTCCAGGGAGTGGCAGTTTTTTCACAGAGAGTGCTTTATTAAGTTATTATAGCCCTTCACCTGGGCTTCCTTTATTTTTAGGGATAAAGATTTTTTTTTATTTGGGGCAAGGATCATCAGTAATGTTGTTTTGTTCGACATTATGTAAAATGCATTTGCCATTATCTGTTTTCAACAGGTGAATTCAAAAGGCCAACGGAAGCAAAGTGAAGTGTTTTCAGTCTGTTGATCATTTCAAGACAAACTGGAAAACTGCCTGGATTCAACCTGATGGCAGATGTATTTATTCTCTATTTGCTTGTTCCAACACAGCAAAACAGGAGCTGATGTGCTGCTTGCATTTCTGCCTGGGGGACAGAGGCTTTCCATTGTACTTAATGGACCATCTACAAACAGAAAATTAATTTGGCAAGAACTCACTGATGCTGTGGCAATCAGAGGAGTACAGTCCATTTTGAAAGTAATTAATCCAGCCAACAGAGAAATAAAATATTAGTTGTTTGGAGCATGAGAACTTTGACACATGGAAAGCAAGAGAAACAAAGCCCTTCAGAAAGATCTGAGCTGCAGAGGGACGTGTCACATTTTGGAAATGGTGCACACAGCAGAGTAGTTAACATTTCCAGGAATGGAGCAGGGATGAAACATCAGTGAAATAATATGCACCTAAATCTGTTTAAAGCTGTGTTGTCTAGCAAAGACCCTTCTCTGTAGCTGCCAACACACTTGTGTTCCCTGACAAAAACGAGGGGCGTGTTTCTCTCAAAAAGACCCAGCTGATGAACTACTGGAATCATTTTGCTTTCTCACCCATACCTGGGGATTTCCTTCCTGTTTGTCTGCGGTCACCAAGAGCACAGGGAACCCTCTGATAAAGAGCAGTAGCACATTCCACTTCTCTCTGTATCCACGGCTCCGTGGAACAGATAGATCCTTGATGCCGGGATTTTCAGGCACTTGAAACCCTGGATTCACAGCACTGCAGAGAATTTCACTGGCAGTTCCTTACTGAAGGGATGCACATGTTTCCAGCAAAAATGGATTTTAAAGTCAGGTATGAGTCACACTGATTATACATCCAGGTCTAGAAGCTGAATTTGCTTAAGCAGTGACTGGACATTAATGGATAATGAGGTGAACAGTGGGAATACTGATGGCTTTCTAGTCTATTCAAACAGTGGCATGGTGAAACTTCTGTCAAAATTATGTTCTACAGAGTTTTCTCTGATGTGTTTCTAAAAAGCCATCTTGAACGCAACTATAAAAATAATTTTACCGAGAGGTAAAAATCAGCATACACAAAACTACAGAACACTGAAGTGCCAGAGAGAGGAAGAGGTGCATGGATAGATAGCCAGCCATCTGAATTCATCCTGCTTCCATCAGGACCTTCAACTCTGCTCTGAAAAACAAGCATAGAAGATGGGTTTAACATCCAAAAAACCTTAGGGTCATATTTTCTCCCATTTTAGTCAAAGACACTCTCAGCAATTCTGTGTGTTTACTCCCTTTACACTGACCCTTTAATTTGGCTGAGAAGGAGGTGAAAACAGCACTTAATGAACCCATGGAAGCAAGGAATAAAAGCAGTTTGGCACCTTGCACATCCCATGCTTCAGCTTGAGCAAAGTTCCACCTGAGGGCTAGAAACAAATACAACAGTGAAGCTGTTGGTATTTTTTGGCCTATAACATCTTCACTACTGGGAATGATACATCAGCCACTAAGGTCATAATTTCATTTTATAGAGTCAAGCTTTGATGGCAAGCCAATCTATTTATTTCAAATAGAGCAAAAGCGAAAATTGTCATCGAAACATAAATGGACAACTGACAAAGACATCTTAAAAAATTTTTTTTTTCTCTTAGTGTCATGCAATACTGTATTTTAATATGATCTCTGATCTCTCACAACCGGTGCAAAATAAGAAGCTCTTTAGGAAACAGTTTGGTTCCCCAGAGAGACACACTGGCTAAAAACAACCTCTTGGTCAAGCAGAACATGGATTAGCAGCTCAGCTTTTCTTTGCTAGGCTACTACATATACTTTGATGAAAGTAGCAACTTGGAACTTTTAGAATTAATTTATATATATAGACAAGAGCATCTTCCCCTCGAGGTAGATGCAGTGAGACACCATGAATTCATCAAGAGGCTCTCTCTGCTCCTCACTCTATATGCTGTGGCTTTCTCATTACCTCTCTGAAGACAGGCATATCTTCCCTCATTAAGAAGTGGCAGAAAATTACAAAATAACAGTCTAACTTCTAATGAACAACTTGCATCCACAGCCAGCTGAAGGAAAGAGATTACAAAGCAACTTTGGGAACAACAGCCATTAAATCAACCTAACATTGATTCCCCCTTTTTGCGATGAAAATTCATCACAATCGGATTTATGGCCATGTAAAAGTCAGAGTCAATCACTTAACAGGATTCTAAAAATCTGCTAAAAGATCACTACTCAGAAGCCAAGATAGAAAAAAATCATCTCTGAACTTCCATCTCATGGATTGTCTAAGGAATTTAAACTGTCAGTGAGGGTGTGAAGCAGCACAGGCACAGATGAACAGATTTGGCTTCCATGGGAGTAGAGGAAAACTCATTTGCAGAGAGTACATTTGTAAGATAAGTACACAGCATGTATCCTAATTGTATAAATCCAAAATAATAGCCCAATGAGTGGGAGACAATAGTGCACAGTTTACATGACAGATTTCTTCATCATCCAAGTGCCAAAGCGCCTCAAGAAAACGGTGGTGGCGTTAAATAAGGATATGTTGCTCTTACTGAGCTGCTAATAAACAGCACGATGAAATGGCAGTTTGTCCACTTCTGAGACTCGCACTTATAAGCCACAATGCTTATAAACGGAAGAAAACCAAAGCATTTCATATATTCTGTGGCTGTCACCTCCAGCAATAAATGAACACAGGCACTCTCTGCCTGGAGATGCTCAGACACGGCTCTCCCTACATGAGAAATAAAAATATGGTTTTTTATATAAATAGGCGTATCGTGAAGTCGTAGGATATCCAAGTTCCAAGACCTGAACTTGGGTGTCAGGGTCTCTTTCAGCGGGATAAGGGAAATGAGAAAATTCTTAAAATTAAATCTTTTTGGGCCATTTCGTACATGAGGTTCTTCTTCTCTTTGGGCCAAGAACAAAGGAAGATCCATCACCTTTGAAAGGGGATGGCTTGCAGCCAGTTGGGTTAAAGGGAAAGCCCCTTCTCAGAGAAAAGAAACCTTTTTAGGTAAAAATTAATACATTGAAACTCATCTGAAAAGGGTGGGATTTTGTGCAACTATAAAATGTATGGAATTAAAATTGAAGGTGTCTTTTTCCCTGGAAACTTGGTGTGGGAAAGACCCAACACGTTGAATAAATTCTTCCTTGTTTCTTTGTTCCCTGAGTTTATGCCATCTTTCTAAACTTAAAGAGAGGGATATTTCCCACACCTAGACTGAAGGGGAAAGGTTCTGCAGGGACACAGAAATGCACAGATGTACAACTGAGAAACATTTTGGGATGTGGACCTTAAAACACTAAGGTCCTAATCCTGATGGGTATCTCAGCAGTACCTGAAGGGTTTGTCTGAGAGCATGATCGAGTTTTGGCAATTAAGCAGTTCTACAATATGTTGGACAAAAGCTGTGGTAATTATAAGAGGCTGGAGTGAGGAAGGGAAAGGGAAATCCAAGTTTCCTCTTTTATTTTCCTAAGCAGAGCCAAGAACCTAATTTGCTTTTCCTACTGCTGCAGACAATTGCTGATTTTTCCTGGTTCATTTTGTACTCTGCTCCTTAACAGATTGTTAAAACCCAAAGACGGCAACCAAAAACCATAAACAGCAACAACAACAAGCAGCAAACAAACAAAAATACCCACCAAACCTAAAGCAACACCAAACCTAAGCGAAACATCCACATCACAACCCAAAAACCCCCTAACTAACCAACACTCAGGGATTCCATAACTGTGTTTGTCAGGGAAGTGAGACAGGGCACACCCGGGAGCTTCAGTCAAACTAAAGCTCTTCCCACAAACAAGAGCACTAGAATTATGGAAGCAATTATTGCATTTACTGATAAGTGCTCTGCTTATTAGAAAGCTGAACAAAGGCAGGTGTAGGCCCATGTCTTCAGCCACCCCAGAAATGTCCAGAAATAGGGTCAAAAAAATCCTAGAGAGAACCAAACTGCCAGAAACTTACCCCACTTCAGCTGTACGTATTCCCTAGGGAGATAATGTTGATTATTAATATTATCTGGGCTGAATACAGAGTACAGTACAGTACAATATATAATACAGGGGAGAGGACAGGGTTTGTAAATATCTGGGGTTTGTTTCTTTAATTTTTGCCCAGCTTTATTTAAATATTAAACCTCTTGGCAAACAAACATTTTAATAAAAATAGCCTCCTCATTAAATCTTCCCTGTGCATATATTATTTAAAACCCACTCCTCTTTCTACTTAATTATGCACCGACTTATCCATACAAATTCTATCCAAAAACATCCAAGCCTAGAAAAATCTCATTTTGTTAGAAAAATTGGAATTTGAATTTATTTTTTTTTTAAGCCAACAGTTTAATTCTGAAAAGCTTAACTTTCTACAAGCATTTTATCAGGCAAGGAGGGAAGAAATCACCCAAGCATGGTGTCAAGTGAATTAATATTTTTAATTAAAATTTTATCTAAAAAGATTGAGGGCTTATTAATGAATTCAAACATGTTTATAGGATGGATTTTGATTGTGTGTGTATTTGCTCTTTCTCGGCTGATGAGCAAATGAATCTAATATAAAATTAAAGTCTTCATTATTACTGCATTTCTTTCCCTAGTCAGCATTCTGCTTCTCCCTTTCTCCAGGTCAGGGCCAACACCTACTGATAACACAGAAACCCAGACAGTTGCTGGTTTGGGTAAGTTTGGCCACAAGGGAGATCCTGCTCGGGAAATATTTCAGCTTCATGTGTCTTCCTGAACATTATCAGCAACAATATGAGCGGGAGAAAAACTTGGACAGCAGTTTGGACTTTGTTCTTTTGTACAGAGCTTTCAACACCTTCCCATCGAGGCACTGAATGGAAGCACAACCCCCAAAATACACAGATATGGACAGGGCTTATCTTAGAACAGTAATTTTTTTTCTCTCATTTTTGGATTTAAAGGTCAAGTCACCCAAAAAGCCAAACAAAAATAGAATTTCCAAGGGAAAGACTCTCTTCGTTTAACCTCTTATGGGGTGAACAGGTTATTTTCAAAAGGCAGCTTCACCTTTTCTACCATTCCATCATCTCACTGGTAAGGCAGAAATGTGCCAAATCAACACCTGCCAGAGCCCCTGGTGGTACCACTGAAGGGACAGATTTCTCACCTCAGAATAAAATAATAGGTGGCAGTGGGTGCAGAGTGAGTTAGCAGACAGAAACACCCTCTGAACCACAGTAAGCATGGAGGTTTGTTGAAATCTGCTGGAGGCAGGAGACAAACTGTAGAGTTTTTAAAGATTGGCACGTGTCAGAGTAACATATACATTTAGCAAGAGATTTTGCTTTTTCCCTCTTCTTGAGCACCCAAGGTACAGCTCATATCTTATCTGACCAGTGAATGAAATGGAGACACTTCTGTCCCGAGCATCCTGACACATAACCTGGGGTGAGTTGCAGGAACATCCTTGCAAACCTTGCACTCCCCGAGGGCTGAGACTGTCCCTGCTGCCCTGGAGCCCCCCTGCCACACGAGCTGGCAATAACCTGTACCAGAGAGATCAGATCCTTTAGGGCAGGAAGCTCAAACTTCTCAGACTAACCTAAGAAATAAAACTAAAACAGACCCTGGAAAGAAGCACCTTTCACTTCCATAATAAAAATAGTGTTAGATAACCAAACTGTATAATACAGACAAATAAATTCCTAACTTGGTCTGTTCTTTCTGCCGAGAAGTTCAATACACCAAAATTTAGAAGTTATTTCTTGAATTGTACCTAAAAGAGCCGTAACAGCATATCAAAAGTCCCCATCCAAATAAGCTCCTGGATATAAACAAAAAGTATTTCAGCAAAAGTATAGGCAGTACGTTACAAAACTATTTTTCATGAGCTTTTGTTCATTGGGCTTTGTTTGGTTGGTTTTTTTTTAACTTATCTCTTCATTTTTTTGTTAGAGTTTGAGGAACTTGCTTAAAGACAAGGATGCAAAGTCTTTGTATTCAGGTCTGTGGCAGGTACTTACAGATTATTCAATTTTTCTCCTTTTAACCAACATTGCCAAAGAAAGAGTAGTAAACCCAAGAGAGTGTTTAGGTTTGTTTTTTTTAAAAAAGTAGTGTTAATTAATGAACACATATAAACTTGAACATAATTGGCAAGAGCAACTAGGAAGGATGTATTTTCAGTTTCCATCTCTCATGGCTTAGAAGCATCCTCAAGAGCAAGCAGAAGCTGTTTTATATCCCAGGTATTTACCCAGATCATTAAAAGCATTCTGAAGATCAATACCTGTGAAATCATATAACATTTAATTTCTTACTTAACTTGCCTGAACCAGTGTCACTGCAATAATTCAGATGCTCAACAAAGAGGAGAATATAATCTTATCTCTGGCTCCACAGCTCCAGGTAACTAAACTCTGTGCAAAATAAATTCGCTACAGCTGTTCCTACAAGTTCACAACATGCCTGGTGATTGTCTTTTTTTTTTCCATAACACCAGTATTAAGCACCTGATCCAAATCCCACATAAGTCGATGGAGCTCTTTGTGTTTACATCGATAGATTTGGAGCAAAATTCCACGTCAGGTTCTTGCTGTTATCTCTGCAAACAAGTACAGAGCTTAGGCAGGAAGAAAATAAATTTCTTTCCTCCTGAATTCAGAACAGTGGGCAAACTACAACACTGCTGGTAGATTGTCTTTTTTTTTCTTCCAGTTCACTCCAACTTTTGTAGTCCAACAGAAAATCCTCGAGACCGGCATGAGCGCCGAAACCCCAGAAGAAATCAAAGCAAGGCAGTGAGCTGTCTCTGAAATCAGCTCAGCTACACAGAGCTGAGCAAGGTAAAGCCCTTTAGAACAGTATAAACAAGCTAAGTCCAGAGGATAACATAGTTAAAAAAAAAAATAAAATTATAAAGCAGCCGACAAGCCCTGTGTTTCCTGAGAGTAACCCACAAAGCAAATGAGAAGTGCTGGCTGGAAATGACCTCTGCCAACACAATTTATATTGACAGACCCTCCAGATCTTGGATTGGGGTTTTTTCTAACATCAGACATTACTAATAGTTTCCTGTTTAATAACTTTAGACACACAAAATCCAAGAGCATTGTGCCAAAACACATAGATAAGATACACACAAACTCCTCTGACTCCCTCTGAACCATTTAAATACTGACTATAAAACTCCCTGTGCTAAAGGCAGGTCTACTTTTGTATATATAGAAATCATATCTCAAACCCCACATTTTTGAAGTTCTTTCATAAAAAGAGTCCTCAGATAATTGTGCATCAAACAACCCTCACGCTCAAACCAACCTGGAAATCAGGCCCAGAGCTGGGAAACAGAACAACAGAAAAGGATCAAAAAAGAGAAAAATCAGCAATGAGGGCAACAGGCAGGAGTAAAATATTGGTACAAACCCAACCCACCCACCCCACACCCTCTCTGGGATATGTTTCTTCCTTTACTGATATACCTTGGTATGATACTACCTTACCTTGCTCTCACTGTTTTATTCTTGCCTTTGCTTTATTCTCTCCCAAGTATGAAATTGTTTCCGAGGAACGCAAAGAAACTCTCTCCAAAAATCAAACTTGATGGATGAAAAGGAGAAATGTAATATGATACTGTTAGAGGAGATAAAGTAGGTTTGACAATTTGGGAAACAAAACGTGTAATCAAGAGAAGTGATGCAGAGGCAGAATCTTAGCTGACTTAATAAAAGAATATACCATATTTTAAGAAATCATTTTAGGAGGAAAGCAGCAGGTGGTGTCAAGTAATACCAATTTACTGAGAGCATCCTGTGCTTTTTAATAAGCCAGTGCCTTACCAGCAGCAAAATCATTCAGATGAGAACAAATGGTATTGTGGAAAATAAGCCAGACTTGACAGTTTTATATTAAAACAAAAAATAAATAATGCATTAGGAAGAAAAGGAAATTACCAGGAATTGAGGACATTTGATTAATATATTTTATGGTCCACTTATATCATGGTCAAGTCCATAATATTTTCTGTGAATTTCTGAGATTGCTTTATAGCTTTCTAGCAAGAAGCCCACAGCATTCAATACAACACCTGCAGAAATTTCCAGAAGATTTTCACAGACAATCTCAAAGTTAGCTAAAAAGTTTGGTTTTAGTCAGTTAAAATTTGGGTTTAAGTTAGTTTTAAGCCAGTTTAAAAGACTGTTTAACCACTGCAGGTTGCTTGAATTTGCACTCCCACATGGAAGGAATTTTATCTCAACACAAATGTCCCCAGATGAAGCCTAAACCTTCCTCTTTCATTGAAGTGACTTACCAGGATGGTGAGCAGTAACTGGATGACTAAGAACAGAAATGAAGTTGTCTCACCTTTATCTGCTATGTTGCCATAAAAGCTACTGCTTAGACACATCTGATGTAAGGTAAAAACAGTTAACAATTTAAGGACTAACAATTAAAACCTACAAGATGAATAGCTAAGTTGATCCAATCCATTCCATCCTGCTTAGAAATTAATAAACATACCCAAAAAGGAAACCTCAGCTCCTGCCACTTCCTCCTCCCCTTTTGGACCAGGTGCAGCAGCCAACAGTGACTTACTATTGATTAATCCTTCAAAACAATTATCACTGAACAGTTTGGGAAGGGTCTAACAGGTGGGAAACATAAATTGCTTACTGAGGTTTTGGAGGGCATTTGGACCCTTCAAAGCTGTCTGCTGTTACCTGTCACCTAGCACTAAAGAGATCAAAATCAGAATAGTGTAATAAATACATTATACATTTATCTTGCATCTTTTTACTTATTTTTTTTTAAGATGAACAGAATGATATGACAGGTTAGGATTATTGATTGACCCTCTAGGAAGGAAAAAAAAGCCACAGACATCTCCAATGGTTTGGCCAAGGCATCAAGAAAAACATTACTGTGATTTGTATGTGTCCTTCCACTGGCAAAGCACTCGCTGAATAAACAAAGACATAACGTATATTTACTTACTCCTCAAATAAATTAACAGTAAGCACTTCACCAGGCCTTTTAGGTCTTGGCTGGCTCTCCCCTTCACGATATATTGCTGCACATTAGCATGGACTTGCTGAGTTCTCCAAAGAAGAGGCAAAATTTGTCATTTGTCACCCAAGCTCCCCCCAAAGTGCTCACGCTGGCTGCTGACTCAAAGGGCAAGTGCAGGTGATTTCTCACACATCACTTGTTCTCTCGCTGTTCATCACCCCCCTCCCAGGTTCCTCAGGGCCTCCAGCCAAGGGTCCAAAGCAGGGAGAACTGCAGGATTCGGGGGATGGCACGTGGGGAACACCAGGGCTCAGCGGGAGGGAGGAACATCAACAGTCAGGGGAAATGCTGACTGCTGAGGGACACGTGAAACCAGGAAATAAAAACTTGGCAAAGGCATAAAGAACTGTGGGAAATAGCCCTCTTTTTAAATTTAGAAAGACGGCATAAACTCAGGGAACAAAGAAACAAGGAAGAATTTATTCAACGTGTTGGGTCTTTCTTGCGTCGAGTTTCCAGGGAAAAAGAGACTTTTTTTTTCTCTGTTTTTTAGTTTCACAAAATCCCCACCCTTTTCAGATAAATTTAACATATTCATTTTTGCCTAAAAAGGTTTCTTTTCTCTGAAAAGGGGCTTTCCCTTTCTTTCGATTGTTTGCTGGGCATCCTCTGTCAAAAGTGATGGATCTTCCTTTGTTCTCAGCCCAGGGAGAGAAGAAACCCTGGTGTGCAAAAATTCTCACATGATCCAAAAAAATTCTAGTTTTTAGGAACTTTTAGATTTCCCTTATCCAGCTAAAAAAGTCCCTGATACCCAGTCCGGGACTTGGATATCTTACAACTTCACCATATGCCTATAAAAACCCATATTTTTATTTCTCATAGAACCACGCAAGGCAGAGGAAAAAAAAAAGTGCAAGAAGTGATATTTCAGAGGATTTTACTCGAAGTGAGGCAGCAACACAGTTTAGCAGTGCAGAATAAGGGTTTGCATACTTCTGGTTTGTTTGATGTGCGATGTTTGACTGCTTTGGAAAGTCATATTAAATATTTTACTCCGTTAAAAATCTTAATCTACAACCTCTCCCAAATCTGGTTTGTGATATGGCTGATGGGAGTTGCCAGCAAGTTAAGTGGCTACATAACTTCACTGCTTCACTTGTGTTCAACAAGTAGCTGCATTCAAAACCCACAAATATTTGTAAATAATATCTTGCAGTTTCAGGACATTTGCTATGTGACAATATAAGAAGAAAGGCAGCTTTGTTAAGATAATTCTGTCTGATAGAAACCTTTTATGTTAATGGATTCTCTCCAAGTTTTGATAAAATGCTATTCACATGAAAAACCACTGAAAACATACAACAAGAAATGAAGTAGGAACAGGTCTCTACTGACTGAGAAAATAGCTGCAGCTGAATGATTTTAATTATATGTATAGTTAATTATGTGTATTAATACATAATAATACAGATGATCACTGTGTAGGAATGAAAAGCACACACATCACGTATTTATTTTAATGATCCCGCTCTCATCCATTACTTTTACATGGCCCAAATTCAACACATTTTTCACAGTTCAACAGTGACTCTTAGGAAACCGTTGCTTTAAAGACATTTAAGCAGTACAAACTTACCACACGTGATATTTTCCTATGATGAATCTGAGTCACTTCTCTCCGTGTTATCCACATTCTACCAACAGGAAGGAAACTCAAATCTGTGAAGTCTCTGCTGTATTTTTCTGTAAGGATCTATAACAAAGAAAGCTTTGTTAGAATCACACCACTCAATAAGTTAATTAACGCAGACTACTGGAAAAGTAAGGGGAGAAGAGCTTGATGAAATGGGGAGTCATAATGACTGTAAAAATATCCTTCTCTCCCATTTAACCACCCTCAAGTCATATTCCCTTCTCTAGGGTTGCTCAGAGCACAACCACAGATGCAATGTGGCTTCTGGGTCCCCTTTGCTGCCATTCTGGACCAGAAAAAAGTAAAGTTCTATGTAACAGCATCCAGGGGGAGTGGGATGTGGTGACATCCACAGTGCTAACGCCACCACCCTTCCTCACTATCAAGTCAAGATCTGCTGTGCCCTGTTATATGAAACACTTTAATATTCATTTAGAAACACACAAAAGTTTGGCTTCAACGAGAACTTCTGATACTCCATTATTCATTTTCTGATCTGTCCCGATATTATGTAACACCAAGAAAATCATTAAATTAAAAAGAAATGTCAGTTCACATTTTTTGCTCCAAATTGATTCTCTTCAGTAATTTCTAATCTGATGCTTCAGAGGTGAAATGAGCCATATTAAATGTCTATACGTGTCTGGTATAGACAAGATGTCTCCAGAGGCTCAGACAAACAAGCTGAACTCACAGCTGGCAAAAGTGCTGCATCTTTACTCTGAAACATGGAACTTTTTGTCTGAGGAGGAGGAAAAAAAATGAACTTTCCCAAGAACTAAAACTTCTTGAATGAAGACAGACTACCTTTTGCTGAAGGTCAGGGGGTTATTGTCGTTCACCCACCCCACCCCAGATTTAAACTCTGTTCTCAAACATATCAGTGTTTGAGGATGATATCTACAAAACAAGAGACTGCAAGCATGAATTCCTTCTGATCATTATATAGTACAGCAAAAAACATAGGAGTAATTTGGAAATTACTTTGGAAATTATGTTTTTATTGAACCTAAATATCTGTGTGTGTGTATATACAAATATATATATGGGTGTATACACAAATGTGTGTATATACAAATACATATTTGTATGTATACAAATATATTTTATATATACACACAAATATATATATATATATATATACAAATATATATATACAAATACATATATATAAATGGATGATGTAAGAGTCCACACTCACCCACTTGCTTCTTGTGCTAATTTTTAAGATATTTTCCCAGTAGGATCAGAAAGCACCCAGTGCAAAGAGGGATCATTCTGGACTTGGCACTGTGAAAATCCATTAGTAACAACACATTAGTTCAAAAGCTTTAAAAAGGTTTCAAAAATACTACAAGGCTTGACAAACTCCCAAGTGCACTCTTGGTCACCCTTCTTGACACATGGACATGCCTAATACACAGACTCCAAACACACACGTGTGGAAGTCCCTAAAATATTTGCACCGTGTTAAAAAGAAAACGAAGCCCACACAGATCAGTTCTGTGGACAAGAAACAGCTCCACCAAATTCTGTTTGCTTTTGCATTTGGTCTCATCTCAAAGCTCAGTGGCTTCACTGTGATATATCTGCCTTCTACTAAAGCCCTTTATCTGGGCCCCAGCACATCACTAAAGCTCCAGGGGACTGTTTGTTTGTATTGTTTTTCCTTTGTAAGAGGGTTTTTTTTTTTCCTTTCTTTTTGCCCTTGCTTAAAAAAAAAAGAAAAATAATTATTCCTTTCTATACAACAACATGTGTGAGAGTACCAGTTTCAAACATGATTTTTGAAACTTGTGAATTCCTACCAACCAAGAGTGGCAGCTTGGATGTAAATCTGCTTCCAAGCTGTGTATCAGAGCTGACTCTTCAAGTTGAAATCTGTAAATACAGCTAAAATATACAAGCCAATTACTTTTTTAGGCAAGTTATCAAGTAGATGTAGAAGTAAAATCAAATCAGATAACCTGCTGCATCTTAATTACTAGCAATGTTCTCTCTTGCTTATGAGACTCTAAATATTCATTAATTCTGAGCAATTAGCAATAATGAAATGAAAGTCTGCGAAGCTGAAGTTTGGAATTAGGTATGTCAGAACTCAGTAAAAGATGCATGAATTCACTTCTGCACGTTTTCTCTCAAGAACCCTTCACGAGCACCAAGGTGACAAATTATTTACTACGGATGTCTGGGGAGCAGGGCACAAAGGCTGAAGGAGCTCCCAAAGCAAATGTTTGTCCTGGACACAGGATGGTGACAGCTCTACATCTCACTGGGTTCAACTCAAAGTACAAGAACTCAACTCTCCATTCCCAGTGTGCTCAGGGTTGCTAATACACTATGCCAAAAAAAAAAAAGAGTTGGGTGGTCTGTGCCAAAAAATAGCAAAAAACCAATTAATTAGCCAGGAACCATTTGTTTATATATTCTGTTTAAGCCAAATAAGCCTCTGCATCTTACTTGCATAAATTCCCCATTACTTGGGTCTGTCTGAATTGTAAAGTATAATCAGTCTCTCTTCAAAAGTATCAATAAATGCAAATACAGCCCATGAACAATTTGCTGCACTTTTAGAATAAGGTGTAATCCAACCTTCCATAAGTATCTGCTATTAAGGCATCAGTGACATAACAGATTGTGATTCATCAGGATCATAGATTTCCACAACTTGTTGGGCATAAAGTAACAAAACCAGGAAAGGGAAACCAGAGCCAAAACACATAATTCGGTGTACAGCACTGATTTTCCTCAACCTGCCTTATACAAAGGAATTTAAGATTCTTTTAGGCAATTTTATCTTTTCTAATAAATTAATGCAACTTCATAAAAGATCTTCATTACTGCCATGACCTAAATTAATGACAACTTAGGTATGTGACCATCCAATTTTACCCCCAGAAGCATCTCACCTGCAAGAGAACTATTTTTACCAATGTTGATATTAAGAATACAAAAATGTGAAAACTCTTGAACTTCTAAATTTCTCCTTGGAATTGGAAATATATAGAGACTACTTATATAATTTAATGCTACCAATAAGAACACTAATGAGAAGTCCCTCAGGAGATGTTAGGGAATAATTTCAAACACTGAACCCTTTGAATAATCAATTTTCTTTTCCTAATCATCAGAGGCACCTCTCTACTTCTACAGAAAGACTTGTTATGTTATATTCAACTTGGAGCTTAATTAGAAAGTAGGTTACCAAGGGCAAAAGCTTCTGGAGGTATTATAATTTTTCTCTTAACTTTCAGTGATTTGATACCATCTCTGATACAGTTTAATCAAGAAATATTGCAAATTGGGAAAAATATTCTTTGCAATGATATGAACAGACCACCCTCTGATTCAGGCCATTTTTACAGACATAGCAAGGTGTCACATCTACCAAGTTTATCACTTAGTGTTCCAAGTAATGGAATTCGATGCCTTCCCAAGACCTTCATCTTCTCAATTTCTTAATAAAGGTTTAGGGAACACACCACCTGCTTCCAGGTGACCACAGTTCCTCCACAACCACAAACTTTTGCTGACTGAGCCAGTCACTTGGTGGCTTCTTCCAGGCAACACACAAAAGCTTCTCCTTGAAGCAGCAAAGGTTTGTTTTATGTTTTCTATTTCCACATTCCCGAGTGAAAATATCTAAGCACAATTCTTTGCTTCTCTGGATATTTTACTACCTTCAGTCTTTATACTCTAACCTCTTTCAGTTTGTGTAGTTTCTCTGCACTAGTAATTCTATATTTTTTTCCATAACTTAGAGATAGATAGGTAGATAGATAGACAGATAGATGTATAGTGACATGGTAAAGTAATTTTTTGGTACAGAACACCTGCTTAAGCATTCTCTGGGTCAGGTTTTTTTTCATAACATGAAAATACAAAATTTATGCCTGTCTGAGCTGACCCTTTGTCACACTGTATAAAGTATCACTGAGGGAAACACAGTCCTGCATTTTCCTTCCAAATTAGGCTTCTTTAAACAGTTATAAAGTTAAAAAATACATGATAGCTTCCCCAGGACTAACAGTTCAAACAATACAATTTATGTTTCACTGAGATACTTCAGAAATTAATTCATTGAATCAATTATTACTTAGATTGAAGCATAAAACATATGGTCCTTCAATGATTTACTGAACTACTCTTCTGGAATTTTGCTTTGGGGGGGGAAAAATTATATCAGAATTTTAACCCAGATAATTTAGAAAATTGAAATGGAAGCTGGAATTGAGCACTAGCTAAAATGCCAGTAACACAGTGAGCCAAGTCCAATTTTAAACTCACCAATCAAAAGCAAAAACTATAAATTAAGGCACCTCCCTCTCTTCTGCCCCACTCCTTTCACTGATATCTGCTAAGGAAAATCAATCCTAGCAGAGCAGGATGAAAAAAGTGCTTTTATGAGTTGGTCAAGAAACTCTTCCATATTTTTTTGTGGAGACTCCTGACCCTACAAAAATGTCCCTGATATGCTGCTGATGAATGGATGAAAATCCACTGCAGGTTGTACCACCAGCCATCGGTCAGCTGAGCTCCAGACACCAAATACCTTGACTTTTGCTTCTAAAGTTACTTGGCTCTGGAAGTCTAATTTACTCCCCCCAAATTACCAAGATTTGCTGGTCATAGTCAGCTTCTTCGCAGAGGTCACTGTCAGAAGAGCACACAAATAATCACCAGTCTCCCTGGCAGAATAGAAGAACCCAACTGATTTTTAGGGTATCTGGGCATAATTTTTGCAACCTTTGTAAGACAAATTTTGCTAGACAAAAATAAGTGGCTCATGGAGGGTTGTTTCTCGGGTTTGCTCCAGTTAAGTGGATTATTCTAATCTTTGAGCTAAGTAGAGGTGTACTGTGTTACCACTGCATGGAACTGCCAAAAATCAATTTTTGATCCTCTTGCTTTCCTGAAACTTCACAGGTATTGTTTGGTTTTCTAATTGTTCCACCCTCAGTGTAGTCTGTGAGTTAGTCTTTCACATTGTTCTCATTAAGTTGTTTTAAGAGCTCCCATTTCCTGCTTAGGCGGAATGTTTTATCAGCTGTGTCTTCATTAACAAGTCATGGGGAGCAGCAGCTGAGCTTTGCCCAGTAAAACTGTGGGTGGTGAGCAGGCCCATGATGTATTTTTTTGAAGCTTCTGCTTTGCACTCTTCTGCTCTGGCTGTACACAAACTCTGTCTGTGTAGGTGCCAGCTGCTAAACACTGTGAATTAAACCTTGCCCTATAAATTTTTCCATGAGTTCTATAGGTAGAATAGTCTAAGAAAAAGATACAAAAAGGAAAAAGAAGCATGGGTTCAGTACATGTCCCCTTCGTGTGTTTAGTGGTTCAGGCTGTTGGATTACAAATAGCTTGACACACACAGGCAGCCAAACCAACTTTGAAACCCATTACAAGTCCCTGAAGTCGCTGGCTTTTATATGAATTTTCCCTTCTCTGGTGAGTGTGATGGATTGGTGTGCTGGGCTCTGCACAGCCCCACGTGCCTGCCTGGCAAAAGGGTTAAATAGGTAATGGATGTTATTCATACAGAAAACTTGTAATTCTTCCCAGAGAAAAAGGAAAACCAAAGCAAACTAACTCTGCTCTGCAGGGATGTTTAACTTCTCTTCTCTGGCTGCTTATCCACGTCTGAAACAATCCACTTTTACCTCAGGGCAATGCATTATTGAGGAGAGAGCACGGTGTGGGTTAAAAGCTGTGAGACTGCCTTAGAGGAGGCTGATTGGCTTGAACCTTTTAGAGCCATGAGTTTTGGAGACACCACTGGAGATTTACTTCCATTTGAAAGCTCAGCTTAGAAAGAAGCCTGTTTCAGTCCTGGGGACATTTAATCTGGGATATTTTGGAGCTTTAGGTAGTTTCTGAGTCTGGCAGAAGAACTGTGTGTCCTCCTCCCCATCACATCCCCCCTGGGGTTTTTTTGGGGATGAAGATTCACGTGGTTGTCAGTACCTATGCAGTAGACAACACAAACTTCTCATGGAAAAGTTTCCTTACAAATGTATCACTAAAAATTCTATATGAATTAGATATTACTGCTGCATAGGAACACCTCATCTGGCCTAGAAAGCACTCCAGCAATGCCTCACCAACTGTGATCTCCAGCTGGCTGCACCAAACACCAAGTGGGGATCAGTGGTCACTGTTTGGCAAAGTAGGACTGCTCAAGGATATCCAAACACCAAGTGGGGATCAGTGGTTGTTGTTTGGTCATTGCCAAAACTTTGGCACTAAGGTTTTGGCATTTAAAAGGAACAACGGTTTGGAAAAAGCATTTCCTAAGTGGGTTATGAGCAGGCACAGTTTTTTTAAGCAGATTAAGAACCAAGTTTGTGCCAATTCAGAGGGATGCAATACAGAGCTGGACTGCACACGGGTACAGAAAAGGCAAAGGTGATTAGGTTACACATATATGTACTTTGCTATGCCAATTTAATCATCAGAAAATGTGAGAAAAAGGCTCGTTTTTCATTGGGAAATTTCCATGAGGAAATCTTTTCACTACCTAACTAATGAAAACAGCAAGTAAAGTATTAAAAAAGCCTAAGGAAAACCTCCTGTATTACTGAAAATACTGCAAATCTTGTTATCAAAGTCACTAGTGCTCATGTAACTCAAAGCATCTTCTGCTCAGACACTTTTTCAAAGAGAGTAGTAATAAAGGATTTAGAGATAAGCAAAAAATAAAAGACCTTAGGGTTTACCAAAATGAAAATAAATGCAACTGCAAGACAGAGACACGTCAAAGTGCTTCCAGAATGCTCCTGACTGAGGAATAAAAATAAATAAAGAAATAATATTGGTACAGTGTTTCTCTTTTCTTTACCAATTTCTCTTTATTACTAAGTACCAGTTACTCTCACATATCAAAAGTTTGAACAGTTTAGGATTTTCATCCTTGGGTTCCTTTTTTCGTTTTGTCTTTGCATCAGTGAAGTCACAAAACAAATTATCCCCTCCCCTAACAAGAACCAAGGACTCATTCCACTGATGGAGAAGCCTTTCTGCAGCTACCACTATTTTCATCTGTATTGATTTCTTTCTAAAACCCTTTTAAAACTGTATCATTGCACCACCTCTCACTGCTCAGACCCAACAACATTTCTCAGAGATACCAGTGTGAAATTAGAGAACGTTGTAGAGAGTATTGAGAGTATTGAAGGAGCAGTTCAAGTTACCAATGTTATCAAGATTCCTTTATAATATTAAACTAGTCTTAAATGGAATTTCTCATTATCTCTCCCAGCTAACCCTCAGTTGGATTTAAACTTTTTTTTTTTCATTACAATTATCTAGTGACTAAGAAAAACAGGGAGTCATAAATCTGTAGTTAAATTTTGGTCCTATTTTCACAGGTTTAAGGAGTTTAGACCGAGGTGATGCTTGGCCACACTTCTGTTCCTCGCTTTTCTCCTTGGGAGAATGCTGTCTAAAACCATTTTAGAAGATGCCTAAAAAGTGGCCAGATGAGTTTTACATGCTTTATAGTTTGCATACACACGAGCCAGTGTGCACACCAGCCACAGAATGAGTGTTGGCCAGAGACCGGGACAGGTTTGCTCAGAGATGTTTGTAAGATCTGTGCAGACATTCAACACCCGGGTAGGGTCAGTCCTGGAATTCAGCTCTAGCTGACCCTGCTGGGGCCTAGGGGTTGAACCAGATTATCCCAGGAGCATCTTTCCAAGCTCAATGATTCTGCAAATCAGGAATTACCTTAATGAGGCAGGAGAAAAAATTGTGCCCATTTCGTCATTAAAAAACAGGAATTGGACAGTTCACTGTAATTCTCTCTGTTCCGAAATAGTCTTGTCTAAAATCCTGTTAAATCGACAGTAGGAACCATCCTAAGTCTTACTTTCCTGTTAAACTTCCAGTGGTTAAAAACCAACAGTGAATCAAAGGTTAGATTTCTCATGTGTTTGTAGAAGCTGATATACACTAATAAATCTAATAATCCACATTTAGGTTGTAGAACTGTCAAAAAAGATTGATATCACTTTGAATACTTGTTTTCCTTTCATTCAGCAAAGCAATAGCTAGTAGTTACCTGGTAACCATTCCTAAAGACAACTAGTTTTAACATTATTTGATGATCCAGTACCTCATGCTTCAACCCAACTTGGATCTTGAGAAGCCTCAGAAAATGCAGAGTGTTGACTCCAGTTTCTGAATGGTGGACAAATAATCCCTATTTGCTATTCAGAGAGTTTAGTATTGAAGAAATACCAGATTCAAAACCAGCTTGGGAATGGAAGACTTCTCTTACACCCCCACAGAACGAGTATAACATTTCCTTCTTGTGCAAGTTTCACAGCCCAAATAATATCCTGAGTCACTGCACAAAACTGCCATTCGAGGGATCTCACAGAGCATTGCTCTGTTCATGGGCAACATCCTTGTGTGCAATCCCTGAGAACATACAGAATACCCTAAAAACCACCACCCAGCACAACTTCAGGTCACCACCAGTTTTCTATCATTGCTCATTAATTGTGTAGTTGCAGACGCTCGTGTAGTGGTTCCAAATAAAGCAACAGGAATAACTGCAATCCAAGCACAAAAATAATTTCTTAGTCACAGAAATTGGTTTTCTAATACTTGTCTAGAAATCAGATGTTTCTAATATGGGGTTTTTTTTTGGTATAGTCATTGTAAGAGCTATAAAATTTTTTTACAAAAAGAAAAGCAAAAAGAAACCACCAAACCCCACATTGACTCTTGGGACACAGAAACACAGAATCTGTCTACTCAGTAGATTAAAATCCACAAGGCAGCAAAAGAGCCTGTACTTATAATATTCACCACCTCTTTCTCATCTCCTCCTTATCTCCTCCAAAAGCCTTGGGATAAGAACTGATAGAAGGAATAACAGCCAAATATTTCCTTTCTAATGTGTTTTTCATACATTTTTGCTTGTGTATGCATATACTGCTTATGTATATATACATATAAATTTCCAATTCATTTCCATGATCACTGCAAAATCTTCTCCATACACTGTACTCCAGTGAAGTATTAAGTGTGCAAAGTAGCAAAAATAAATAGCAGTACTTGAAATGGATCTATCTGTGCTCATCTGAATCCCTGCACTTCCTACTGATCTGCAAATATGCAGTACAGGAGCAATCTTTACCCCTAGTTCAGCACTGGCTGCCTAAAAATTGCCATGGTAATCCTGAATCCTTCCAAAAGCACCAGCCTAGATGTTTATGTGGTAGAAGGCTGTCTGTTATATGCAATGTACATCGCTTGAAATCTGAATACTTAAATTCTGTACCAAAATAAGACTGGCTGAAGTATATAGGAAAACATGCTGCAGCCAAGCAACCTATTTCAGAACTGCAGTGAATATATTGTCTCGTTCTCCTCACATGGAAAAAAAAAAAAAACAGATGAGAAGCAACGTAATCTAATCTTGACAACGAGACTGATTGGTTCAAAAATATTAACAGTATAAAACCGGCATTACACTTGCAGCTTTCCGTGGCTGAATTCTTTCTCTAGTGACAAGAGCACCACCTACAGTCTTAGAAAATCGTCCTTTCATCGTGTTTGCCCTTAAAAACGGCAGTTCAGCTTTTTTGTCTTGGAAACTGCAGGATGTTCCAGCTGTCACAGACTGATGCTTAACAACAGTGCAGTAATTGGGTGGAATTTATATCAACAAAAGGCTTGGCCCTATTTCCTTAAGTACAGTTAAACGTTTTTAGTGTTTGAGCTCCAGCAAAAAAAAAGTGTGTTGATCGAGCCTGTGACATCTGGCTTGAAAAGGACAGTAAAGTGACAGTGTTAAACATGTTCTGCTAATACTAGAAAATCCATCAGTACAAGTCCATTTTCCTTGAAATACCCGTCTTTTCACTTTATAAATCAACTACAGAATTTTCTATTTCTACAAAATATATCAAGACGCCACGTGGCTACAAAATTTAATTTAGATTAAACAAAGGTGGTGAATCGGGGAGAAAAAAAAAAGTCAAGCAAACTGGTTTTCCAATAATCTAGTGGACACACATTAATGATGTTAACTTAGTCCTAATTACTGCAATAATTTTCTACTTTGGAAAAAGGTTCAAGTAAACCATATGAGAGCACTCTTCAGAAAAATTATTCTCTGTAATTATTTCTAAAAACCTTATTTTGAAAGAGTAAATCCCAATTAGCACTAGGCCTAGGCAAGTGTAGTTTTAATTTTGTGCCTATTTACAGGGAGTTGGTAACATCTGTTGCAATACACTTTATATTTGCATCTAAGCCACGTAACAGAGCATGAAGTTTCCCCATCTCAGCTGTGTGTCATGATATAAGGAGACAAAACTCTCAGATCTTTGTCTTTTTCCTGTCAAAACAACGTGATATTAACATCAAAAAAGTGCCTGATGCCTTTCTTAGCTGCTAAGATAAATCACATGTAAAATCCTCTAGTGGTTTTCTTCTTTTGAAAGAACAAATTTAAAAAAAACACTCAATTTTTTCTCATCAGTCATCTGAGTAAACTCATCAAGACCAGACTGCTTAAGTGCAAATTTTAGGCAAAGAGATTTGCAAAGCTACAGCAAATCAGCACTAGAGTTACCAGGCTCTTAAGTGATTAACAAAATATGATATCTCCTGCACCCAATAAACCCAGTTTCCCTGGTTTATTCCACTAGGATAAGAAGGTTCAGTGCTTTTTGTACTCTGAATAAGTTCCTTTAAATCACCAGTGTTAATTCACTGCTCTTCAAGACTGTATATAACCAAAAAAAAGGAATTATACTTGGCCACAAAGCCCTCCCTAGAAGACTGAGCTTGTGGGTCAACCACAAAATAGCTGGCCAAGGAAACCTAAGAAAACTGGCTGCCTCCTAAAGGATCCAACAGTAATATTTAATAGCATAGAAAGTTCAGCCTGTTATTGGGAAATCACGAGGAACCTTTAGAAAATAACCATAAAAAGAATTTTTGTTTTCACACAATGCTGTGAACAAAACTCAGGGGTTCAGCCACGGGTAGATCTTCAGGATCAGGACTGTCTTTCACCCATAAGCATCTCAAGTGGCTTTTGCAAATGCACAGGTGTTAAATTTTGGTCACTGCTGAAGAGTTTGACCCCCACTAAGCGGGAAATGCAGAAAAGCAAAGTAAAAGGAGAGTTGTTGTGGCACATATAAGTCCCTACCTGTGGTCTCACAATGTTTTATGGAAGACAAACACTGCAGATATCATAACCAGACCAACAGAGGAACAGAAAAAAGCAAAGATCACTTGGCCTACTCGACAGCATCAGCACACCAGGTAAATGTCCATGCTCTCCTCTGGACCTGCTCCAGCCCCTCCATGTCCTTCCTGAGCTGAGGGCCCAGAACTGGACACAGCACTCCAGGGGTGGCCTCACCAGTGCTGAGTCCAGGGGAAGAATCACTTCCTTGGACCTGTTGGCCACCCTGTTGCTGAGCCAGGCCAGGATCCATTGGCCTTCTTGGCCAAAAATAAAAGAGTAGCTCTGAAGATATTATTCAAAGCTCCTCCACCTTCTGAGACAGGGAGGTAACATCAGTGGTAAATTTGAGAGGAACAAAGACCTCTGAGGTATGCAAAGACAGCTCATAACAGCAATTAAGGGCTTGTATAATAGAAACCAGAAAGGTTTGGAAGCCGAAAGCCAGGAAGGTTTGGAAATTGAAAACCAGAAAGGTTTGGAAGTCAAAAACCAGGAGGCTGAATAGCAGATGATGTAGATAAAATGACTAGTTTGTAAAGTCATCCTTGCAGCAGCAACCCTGCCAGAAATGGGCAGGAAAGTATGAATGAAGAACGATGGAGTTATGGAATAATGGGATTCTGGCCGAGAGTGTCAGTTGTATGAACTGAGGGGTCAGGGTAGGGTATAGAGGTGGTTATGCAGAAAGAATGTGAGAGACCTACAGATGGCCCTGCAGGTGACATGCCAGGCAAGTCCCTGTCAAAGGGGCATGATTCCTACACTGAATAGTTGCAAGATTCCTCACATCTTGAATCAAGCTGTTGCTTCACCCATACACCCTGTGAAAACCCAGAGAATTCAAACAGTTCCCACACAACACTGTATTAGACTTTCAGCTGATTTCATGTAATTTTGTATTAAACAGCAATTCAACTTTTCAGGCTGTTTTATTAACTTAAGGACACAACTACTAAATTTAAGTACTGAAGAATTCACAACGAGAGGCCACTGGAGCCTGCATTGAGATTCCAGTTCTGAGCAAGAAAATACCAGCTTTTGGATTTGTTCAAATTAATTAGCAATAACTTCATAATAAATCTATGCAAGCAACACTAAATTTGTGAAAATAACTGCCTGGCAGTGAGAGTGACAGTCTAATGAGACTCCAATAGAGAAAGCTCAAAAGCAATGTCAGAAGCTAATAGAGTCTCTTATAAGCAGAAAAGCTAAGGTGGAAGAAAGGGTTTTAATTACTTTACTCTTTTACAAGGTAGACATTTCTGATGATGAAAAATGCCATGAGAGGAAAACCACCACACTTTTATATTTAATTCCACCCCATCCCATTTATACTGGGGATTGTTCCCACAACCGTTGGAAGAAAATACCCTTTTTCCAATCTAAGCAGGAGAAACACTTTTCTTCCCCAAGCCAGGCACACACTGAAGACAGCTATTAGATTTTCTTTTGATGGATTTTACTCATTTATTTAATCCACCAAGGGTTAGTGGGGTAGTTGCAGGAAGTACATTTGGCAACAACCGAGTTGTGATTATCACAATCCTGACTTTCTGCTTTCGCCTGCTCAGGCAGCAAACAAAAGAGATGGAATCTGGACCACTGCACAGCAGGACCCTGTAAAACACTGCAAGACCTGTCTGTGTGCTTATAGTCATCGGGATTTTTTTTAAAGAGGTGATGAAATTTCTTTTTAACACGATGTCATGGACGTGGTCAGATTTTTGGCACGGATGGAAATAAATTGCCAGCAATGTCAGAAGTCAAAACGAGCACACAATTCAATGTCATTTCCAAATCAATGAAAAGCATTTCAAGTTCTCTAACTGTCAAGGTTTTTCTTTATCACTTGTCACTAAACTTATATATCTATATATATATATATAAAATATAAAATGCATTTTGTTATCTCTTGCCACCATATTATATATATATATTTCTTTATCACTGGTCACACATGTATTTTATAGAGAGATGTACATATGTCAGCTCTGTATTTTAGGGACATGGTGATTCTGGGTTTTCTTCTGGATTTGGTGAAATTATTGGTGTGAAAAACTCACCTATTGTCTTTCAGTTCTAAATAGTTATTTTCACAATCTAGTGGATAGTTCCAGGTAGAAGCAGAAGCTGCTGTTCGGAACTCTGTTTTAGTTCCACGTACAAAGTATAATTCATAATTCTGAACACAGATGGAGCAAAAAGCCTCTAATCATCAGAGGAGAAACAGAAATGGTAGAAAAATGGACACATTCCTGTTGATAAAGACAGCACAATTTTTTCAGAAAGGTTTGTACTTCCCTAAATCAGCCTGGGGTTTGTCTTTTGAGTGTTTCTTGTGGTTCCAACTGTCTTTTCACCAGGATTACTTGCAAGGTAGAGCATTGCTAACATGGTTGTTAGATTAATCTGACCTAGTCAGACAGGCAACTCAAGGAGATCTCAAGCTTAAGAAAGAAATCCCACCATCCCATGGCCATTTTGCCAAAGTTACTGAGCTTTTCTTCCAGAAATGTTAAAATTTTGGACAAACGTCACACCGTTATAAGACAGATATAACAATAAGTGCTGCAATACAATTTTAACAATTAAAAATAAATAGTAACACACAAAAAAACCCCAATCTATTTTACACCAGGCTGGCCAGGATATTTAACAAAGAATTCCTGTGTACCACAACTCAGAGTGCCATAAAATTGAAGGAAAATTAAATAACGTCTCTGTGCTTCAAGTAACAAAAAAAGCAGGTTTAGAATTCTATTTGTCAGGCAAAGTAATCAGCAGTGGAATGTGAAATGCATAAAGACTGCAAGAATTGAATGAATTTACAATTTAAAACAGGTTTTTCCATCTTTGATGGCATAAACAAGTAGCTAGTTAGCAATTTCTGTTCAAATCAAGTAAATCAGCATTTTTTCTTTGCTTGGTTTGAATCAGAAAAAAAAAAGCAGCTAAACTAATAGGTAAAGTTCTTGAAGCTTGAAAACTTAATTATTCAGAAAGATGTTCAGGCTTCAGAGAAGACTAAGAACAAGCCCAACAGAATGTCAGCAGATTCCAAGGAGAGGTTTTCCTGTTGGATGGGGTTTTTTTTGTTTGTTTGGGCTCAGGGTGTTTATTTGGAGTTTTTCTAAGCTTTTTTCAATGAAGTCAGTTCAGAAGACTGAGGTCACACCCAAGTACTGGCCACAACATACAAAACTCTGTTCAACCTCATCTTGAAATGTCATTCAAGTAAGTTTTACCTTCTGGGGGCTGTTTCTAATAATTTTGACCATGGAAACAGCAAAATGGTGTCAAAAACAACAAAAGGAGTTTTTTTTATTATGACTATCTCAGCTGAAAGCATTTTAAATTAAACCTCTGGCTTAAAGAGCATTTGCAAACCAAAAAAAAAATAATCAGCTAGCAGGACTGAGCTGTAAAACACAATACTGGCTGAAGTGATTATTAAAATAAAGCACTGTACCAAAGCATCTTATCTGTGGCTGCAGAATAATTGCTTATCCAAACCAGATATTTTCCTCCTAATACTTGTAGAGGCTGCACAAAGGATGCAAGTAAATTGGGAAAAGCAGTGAATCCAGGCAAACTGATGTGGGCAGGGGTGGATGCATTCCAAGAGCAGATAAGGGCACTGCTTCCAGCACACAGCCCCTTTTCAGGACTCTGACACAGCACACAGAAAGTCACTGCTCCAAATAAAAAAAAAGCAAGAGGAATGGCTTTTAATTTTGGTGAAATACTTGTTTGGGCAGTGTTTGCTGCCATGGGATTATCCAATCTCCACTGGAGGTTAGTCACTGGCAACAAATGGAAACATGAGAGTAAATAAACTCAGTTTTACTTCTTTTTTTTTTAATCTAACATGTTCAGACATTCAGCTTTTCCATTACTGCTGTCAATCTAGCCGAGGGAGCCAGAGAGACCCTCCAATGAAAATGTTTATTGAACATCTCAACATAAAAACATGGGACATCACATCTGTCTAGCACTATATTATATAGAAATTGTATAGCAAAAGTACTACATTAAATCAAGTCTGTACCCCTGCCAAGGATTATCAGCAGAGAGATGCTCCTGGCTCAACAAAAATAGGTCATTTTCTAACGGTGTAAATAATATGAATATGCTTACTATTACACTACAACTTTTTCTGTTTGTTTTTTGAACAATTCTAAACAAATTTACTTATTAAAAGCAATTATGATCCTGAAGGGGACATAATGTCCATCTACCCACCAGCTTTGCATCCATTAGGCTTCAACTAAATTGATACATTTCAAATGGAATGAATTTACAATTTGAAACAGGTTTTTCCATCTTTGATGGCATAAACAAGTAGCTACTTAGCAATTTTTTGTTCCAATCAAGTAAATCAGCACTTTTTTCTTTGCTTGGTTTGAATCAGAAAAAAAAGCAGCTAAACCAATAGGTAAAGTTCTTCTTGAAGTTTGAAAACTTAATTTTGTATCCATCATAATTTTGGGGTAAGATTTTATTATACTAAGCTTGGTGTACATAAATAAGTCATCTGTTTGTCAGAAAAAAAATGGGACTAATTTATAACCTCAGTATTTAAAGCATAAGCAAATCTCAAGCTGATAACATTTTTTTGAGCTACCCTAAAAAATACATTTAGTGATACAATATCCCAATAACAATAAGCAAAGGTACACAGAGTCTTGAACAATGTAAGACTGTGATTTGCAAATGCATAAAAAAATTGACTTGCAACTGAACAAGCAGATACAAAATTTAAGAATTCAGTTGGATTGGTGTAACAGTCCATGTCATCCTTCCTGCTGCCAGCTGGAAAACATCTGGAGCACATGTTTGAGCAGCAGGCACTAAAGCCTGTGTGCAGGTTTGACCAGTCCTAGGAATGTGCACAAATCCAGGCCATGCTCAGAGGTGAGAGGGAAATGGTCTTCCCTCCTGAGAAAACATTCCACTGCCCTAAAAACACATGGAATTCACACGGGCGTTAGTGGAGGCATCACTCCATCCTGCTTTGAATCCTCCTTGCTAAGGAGTCAGTGTGTCAGCTCTGAATGCCGGCATAAAAGCTCTGCCTTAAATACTAAGAGCTGCTTAAAGAGGAGAATTTCCCCTGAGTCAAGAGAATTCTCCCCTCCTCTGCTATGTTTGTTATGCAAGAGAAAGGAAACTAAACTCCCTGATTTACTTCTGCTTTCTTCCTTGACTTTTGTTATGATGTTCAGGAAAAGAAAGCTGCTTGGACAACGAGGATGACAAAGCACAGTGTTGGAAGGAACAGTATTTGCCTTGTCACTAAGGCTTGCAGGGAACAGAATGTTATTGTTCACAAAGTGTAGAAACCCAGCTTTGCTTTGGGAACTTGAAAAGGGAGTGGATGGAGGGAAGCTGACAAGTTAGTAGCCTGAAACCCTGTCCAAGACAGTGACTTTGCCTGGCAAAAGCTGCACAGAAATACTGTCCCTTTGGATATTTGAAACTAAAATTGAGAGGAGAGAAAGGAGGTCAGTTTAGGGATTCAAATATTTCTGTGCAACAGATAAAGATGAAAGATTTCACTTTGCCTCAGGAGTTGTGCACCCGATGAAACTTTTGTGACTCCCAGGAGTGTAAGAATGGAAGCCCCCAGCTCTGCCTGGGAGAGATGAGCACATATAGCACCAACACAACACAGGCACCTCTGAGATGTCCAGGTCACTTCAAACACTTCAAATCTGCCTTCTCCAAGTGCCAAGCTCAGTAATATTCTGAGCAAAACACACCAGAGATCAGAATGCAATTGAACCCTCTCTGTCACTCTGACACCCCAAACCTTAGACCCACACACCAGAAAAATTAAACAACTCAGACTCTGACCTTTTAGCACCTTTTATAAAACATTCTGAAACAGTCTCAGTATCTGGGTCTCAGTGAAAAAGCAAAACTCACATCATGGGAAAGGAACAGCTTTTTCATTTAGCCCAGTGGGGAATGGAAATTTTCTGGAAATTTGAAAATTACCACCAAGCCCTGAATGTTTTTGCCCAGCCCCAGTGTAACACACCCAGCTACTCTGCAAAGTCACCTGGCCACAAACCTCGGCCTCCAACAAATGAGGTGCAACTCAGCTATGATGGTTCTTCTGTAACCATCTTCATAACACAACAGTTAATTAAGAACAAGTTATGTTACCTGGTGTTAAAAAATGGATAACAACTGCATGCAGTAACTGCTTTAGATTTCAGACTTGTACTGCATAAAACACTGCCCCCAAAAAAAGCCTTACAAGGTAGTTTTAATGAATCTTTCATGGTTCAATAAACTATTGTATTAGGTCACTCTCCTGATGAAGCAATGTTCCAATCTCATTATATTTATTCAGAAAGGAATAAGCTACTAGTGTTATTGGATTTCTTATAATTAGTTAAAAAGCAATTTAAAAAAAAAAAAAGGGTTGTGAAAAGTAATATTGTGCTGTATTTAAGTAAAATACAGTGCACACAACAACCATTCCTTGCCATCCTGCAGCTGGGATGTGCTTTAAAAGCCTCAGAGCAAGCCAGCATCTTTCTTCTACATTCTTCCCCCTCCTGTCATCTCTATTTTTCCAAACAGCAAACCTGAGAATGAGCTCTAATGGCCTGAAAGCTCTGAAGGAAAAGCATCAGGAGGTCCTTATAGCTGAGGGTAACTAATAGAAAGTGAGCCAGGTGCTTTGTACAGGGGATAAAGTAAGAGCTCAGTCAAAATAGCCAGCCTCAATCCCAACACTGTCTCCTACAGAAATTAATTCTGAGAGCTGTGGGAGTTTGAAACAAACCTGTGAGGGTTGAAAAGACCTAATGCCATCATCTCAGCATGGAGGGAAAGACTGAAAGGTACTTCAGAGGAAGGGTTACAAGTCCCTGGGTATGGACAATATTTTTCCCCTGTGATCTTTATGAAAAAAAGAGTAGCATAAATAGTACCAAATGCCTTCACAGCTGGAACATCTGTGACCAAGAGGTTGGTACAAATTTATCATCTTACATGACCATATGAATCTATAATTGACAGACAGGGCTGTAATGACAAAGCTCCACCGATTTTCCCTGGGACTGGAGCTTCTCAGGCTTGAAGTACGAAATTGTGTTCAAAGAGCACGAGATTTCTCAAGCATTCACAGAGCTAAAGTATTCTCAACATTTTATAATCTATACCTGATTTTTCATGAGCCCAAGGGCAGCCTGCACAAGTTGATATAAATGCATCTGAGGAAGGTTAATAAATACACAGGAACTCATTGAGTCCCTGCTTCAAAATAGCTGAAGTCTGGAAAAGCCTTAAAAAGTACCAAAAATGCTTTTCCTGCTCCTGTGCAAAAAATCTGCTGGTGAGTACTGCTGGAAATGAGCTCATTGAACATTATGGAATTCTCTTCAGTTTTTGTTTCCATGAGATACAATCTAAGAAATGGTAAGTCCTTGTACACAGGTGATACAGCAGCATGTCTAGAGGCCAAGAAATGCTATTTTACACACCTACAGCTTTTTATTCAGCACACTTAAGGCATTTAAAGTCTTAAAGTGAAGCATGAACTATATATTAGCCAAAGTAAACAGCATGAAAACACAATTGATGGGAGCCAAAACCTTCTCAGATTTTAAAGACCTCTCCTCCCCACAGTCAGGTTTTCTCCAGACTCAAGATCACTGCAGTATCACTTCCTAGAGACTTTATTCCATCTCTACATCTTCCAGAATTTTTCATCCCCTTTAAAATATGTTTTCCAGAAAAATATTTCTCCTAAACATTTGAAAGACACACTTTATCAGAAAAACAGTAGGTTTGCTAAGGAATTCACAAGCCTCTTTCAGCTGTGATCAAGACATCGGTATCCATACATTTCAAAAGGGAAAAAAGTGTTTTATTTACTGGGTAAAAACTTTTTTTGTATAAAAGCCAACAAAAAAAACATGCTGTCATAAGGCTGATAGATAAATTTGTGTCTTGCTTTGTGGAGCAAAGCCTTTGTGTTGTAGTTCCACGAGAGACTCAGGGAACACGCTAATACACACACTGAAATACTGCACAGAGACACAGAGGGACCTGCCTTCCCTGTGTCCTGGATTCCTACACCTGCTTCACACTCTGATAAACACCTTTGAAGAAAAGAATTCATGTTGAATATTTCTCAGAACTTCTTGGTAACACCACAGCTAAATTCCAAGAGGAAACAAAAAAATTTTTAACTGGCTTGGATTTGTATGTGAAACAGGGGCACAAAACCAGGGAAGGGTGAAAAGTCCTGTACCAAAGCAGCTGTGCTTTTGCAAGGCCCAAATGAAGGAAGGCACACAAATATTTTCAGGAAGACTGCATATGGAATGCAAGTACTTGGAGGTGGCAGAAGTTTTGATCTCTCACTTATTCTTGCCCATGCTCAGGGACCCCCTGGCACCACGTCGGTCTTAAAATGGAACTATTGCTTCTCACAGAATAACCATTCCAGAGAGATTATTCTGCAATATTTCACAGGAATTTTTCTAAGGAGTCTGTAAAGCAGTATCTGTTTTCTACTATGTTACATTCATTGATTGAAATTTTAATTATTATTAATACAAAAATATTTATTAACAAAACCTCTTCTCCTTAATTTCTCTGTCCCTCCCAGACCTAATAAGAGCTACATAAGTAAGCACAGGAGTGCTCTCCTTCAGTGCACACTGACAAGTCAGATGTGATGGGCTTATCCTCAAACAGGGGATTAAAACAAGATAAAATTCAGAGTAGGCAGCCAAGCAGTTTAATTCCAGCTATTGAGCAGCTTCCATTAAAGAAAGGGTTAAGTAGATGAGGGCACTTCAATTTGGAGAAGAGGTGGCTGAAGTAAAGGTAAAAAATCAGGTAGCTGTGAATGCAGGCAGTGCACAGGTAAGGGAAATGGCAAGCAATTATTCACTGTCTTTTATACAAAAATGTGGAAACCTCATCCTAAACCAGCAGACTGAAGATGAAAAATGAACCAAGATTCTTCACAATCTGGGGATTGCACTGGGGAGACCTGTGGACGATCTTGCATTCCAGGTCCATAATCATGGACTGTTCCACAGCCAAGAGAATAAAGTGGAAATATCCTCAACTAGATTTAGTACAGCCTTGCAGCTTCATTGTGTTCAGAGACACATTCACCACACAGGTAAAATCCACCAGAAAGCCACATATACCACATCATGGAGCAACTAGTTTCATTTTAAGCCATTTTAGTTCCTTTGCAATGACCCAAACAGAAGTATGCCAGTATGGTGGGGGTTTTCTCCTGATGTGCCTTATCTTCCTTGAAATTAAATGTATTCTCAAATCTTTTTAACAGAAGGGTTAATTATTACTTCTACCACTGTTAAAGAAAAAAAAATAAAATTGTTTCAACTATTTTATTAACAATCACTAAAGCAAGATCTTCCTCAAATGAAGCAGAAACTTGTGAGAGTTATTAGTTAGGAGAAAGGGTCTCAGACTTCTGCTTTTCTTCACAAGTAGTTCACTTTTCCCCAAAGCCAAGCAGCTCCATAACTCTGCTGAACAGCCAGCACAGGAACTGTTTGATATATAGGGGTTCTTGACCTCATCACTTACACCACATACATATCCAGGCTGCTACAGTTATAAACAGGGTTATTTTTAAAAGTTTGCTTAATATTCCAAATTTGTGATTTACCTGCAGGAGCAGTAACATTGCCTGTGTAGTTCAGCATGTTCCTGCACTGCTTCAGCTCACATACATCCCTGCCATTCACCCAGGGAATGCAGTGATTAGGCAGCTTTCCAGCAAACAGTCCTTAAAACAGTTCATAAAAATTCCATTTGGAAAAAAGCTTTATTTCTTGCTCGTGAATTTGATAAGATATTGCAAATAACTGCTTAGGGATATATTTTCAGTCCAACAAATGAGTTCAAGTCCCTTTCCACAAACACCATGGCTGCTTTTGCAGTTTAAAACACCATAAAGTCGTTCTCGTGTACATACAAGATGCAATTAAATTTGGGTGCTCTTTTTCGTAAACACACACCTACAAAACTCTAAAAACATGCAGTGGAAAAGGTGAAAATATCCATAAAGCAGTCCACAAAAGGCAGCTTTCCAAGTAGGAACCTGTTGGCATTATCTGAACCAGAACCTGCCCAGACCAAAGACTGTTGTTGGTAATCAGAACCCGTGTATTCTTCTGACATTCCACCCCTTCATGCAAAGCTTCCAGAAGTGACCAGAAACAGCCCATTTATAAGTTACAAAGAAATCAAAGAAATCCTAAATTTTAGGCACAGTAATTCTTAAACTTAGTGCACCAGTTTGTTATCCACAAATGGAAAGCACTTAGCTTTGTTTTAACAGCATCCTATAAAAGACAATATTCAATTGCAACATTTATTGTCTAAAAGTGTTTTGGTCAAAATCAAAATAAAACTCAATAATTGTGATCCTTTTTTATGATAATAGCTGATACTTATCATGCAATAAACTCTTGCTTTCTCCTCCTTTTATTTCCTAAAAAAAAGCAACATAAAACCAAAACTCAATGCAACCTCGCATGTTGAACCTCCAATTTTTCTTTGTTTTGGGAAAAGGTTTTATAACTGCTTCATTGAAAGCTCCTTAAAAAACCAAATGCATCTTTCCAGTTTAATAGAGTAATAAACTGCACATGAGAATGTCAAATGAAAAGGAAAATGAGTTTTCACGATAAAGTGCCTCTGTGAAAGCCTTGCTACAAACTGCATGAGAAGTTAAAATAAAAAGATTGAATAATTGTGCTGCTTTTACTTTGACCAAAGCCTTAACACTTAGGACATGTAAACCCCTGCCACTCTAGAGTGAACCTACTTCTAAGTGGATCCAAAATGTCATCGTTCTCCAATGGTCTGTGCACAAGTATTAATCCACCCACACTCCATCAGAGGAATCTTGTAGTCCATAATATTTTACATTCTTACATAATGACTATAATTCAGAACCTTGCAAGTCCGTTTCCTAAGATAAATTAACATGACAAAAGTATTCAGCCTCCCTTTTCTAAGGGTAAATGCAAAGCAGTTTGTAGCTCAGTGTAGTTTAAATACTCAAACTCTGATGGTTTGCAAGATGATTACAGTCTGCCCTAGCAGAGGAGTGGAGTCTACTTCAAATTAATTGGTCTAAACATCTAATAAAGTAATTATGTTGGGTAAATTACACTGTACATGGAGTTACACAAACTATTAGATTATGAAGGCAACAGTCTGAAACCCTCAGCAGGTTCAGAGCTAAATGTTGCTCCAGCTGATACATTTGGATGAGGTTGCTGTGGCCCTTCTACCATCCCAGCCACAAGAAGTCCAGATGGGCCATGCCAGGAGTCATGTTAACCATTTCATAAAGCAGCAGGTAAGAAGGGAGATATGGGAATTTGCTGTTTTATCTCCTTTCAATTGGCAGAAGTGTTGCATGCTTCAAAAATAAATTCACTTTTCTATGACATCATTCCACTTGAATATTGACGTTTTTCTTAAACACAGCACTGTGTACATGAATGTACAATTTAACTTCTCCTTTCACAGAAGCAGTCCCCAGCTTTAGATATTTTCCTTTGCTGTTTCCTCAGATGATAATTCTAAAATCCTTTTTCATTTTCATGCCATTTCCATGGCTTAATTCTTCAGTGTTTTGAAGTGCCCCTCTCAGTTCCATGAAGTTACAGTTACAGCAGCCAAGAATCTGTGAATTGCCCAGTATTTACTGCTTTTTTCCCTTCCTTACTTGTGATCAGATTTTTAAAATACTGAATTTGAACTCACTAACAAGTCAAGTTAATTTAATTGACATATAAATAGGTAAAAAGCTGGGTCAAGCTCACTACAGAGGGTTTGACACTTCAGGAGGACTAGAACCCAACCTAGGTTTCATTTTCTGTTTGGCTGCTTTTGAAAGATAAGGAATTTGGAAAGTGATACATCTATTTAGGATTCTTACTATGGACCTTGCAGGGCAGTGTAACTACAGAGGTGTGGCCTTGTACTAAACCACCTAATCCTGCTGAAGTAGAAAAGCATTTCAGCACTGATCCAACAGAACTGACATTCAGCCTCAGGAGTGCAATGGAGTGACAAGAGCATGAAAATGCAGCACTACCAACGTAGAAAAGAGTAACTACAATCCAAATCTTACTATTTCCTTGGTAAGGTCACAAGTAATGAGATAGTGAAAGCAAACACATTATGAGATGCAACCCATTTTCCTCCAGGTGGGTCATGTGCTGATTCCAACAGGTTTCAGTTCAGGTCTGAAGGCACGGTTTTTACACTGTTGCAGTTAGATTCCACCTGACATCCGACTTTAAATGGAAAATAGAGGACAAGCAGGGTAAATACAGGTAAAAAAATAAAACTTTCAATATCTGCCTACACCATATTTTCAGCTATCCCTCAAAACCATAGGGAACAACACCAAGGAGAAACA
This sequence comes from Lepidothrix coronata, assembly GCF_001604755.1. Taxonomy (NCBI): domain Eukaryota; kingdom Metazoa; phylum Chordata; class Aves; order Passeriformes; family Pipridae; genus Lepidothrix; species Lepidothrix coronata. Next base: position 477,544 of record NW_016690492.1, on the reverse strand, counting down.
TGTTTGGATCAACGGAACCCGGATGGACTGTCCCAGTTGATTGATACACTCTCCTGACACAGATGCCATGAAAGGTTTAGCAGCACAGTGTCCAAAATTCAAGCCATCAGAGCTCCATCCAGCTTTGGGAACTGACCTTCTGTTTGTATCATCCATTTCTTCCTTTTCCAATTGGGTTGCCAAGTGGCAGGTCCTGCAGCATCACCAAATAAATGCAGCTGCAGCACTGATCAGCCTGACTGAAAGAGCTTTCCAACTAAGCCATCAGGCACTCCAAATGAAAAGCCAGGGCTAGCGTTCTCAGCAGTCTGTTTGGAGTGGTCAGACCCAAAATTACTCATCAGAAGTGTTCCCTCCAGGGTCTGAGTTTGTTTAAATACATTGGAATATATAGAGAGAGAGAGCAAATGAATCACAGCAAACCTGTGGTGGAGCACTCAGAACTCAGAGGGGGCTTTCATCTTAGTCACCACCCTTTAGTTGTTTGGTTTTCTTCCCTTAACCTTCATTCTTGGCCTCTTCTCCCAGCTTTCCACCACCAACTGTGATGGAGAGTCACACTAACAAATCCAAATAACCATTTGTGATACATGATTCTTTTAAGATGGGATAAAGCTATACTCAGAATTCCTTAAAAAAAACCCAGATCCAAACCCCAGAGTAATTAAACCAGACAATACAATTCTAGTGTTATGAATTAGTGCCTACAGCTATGGGTCATTTTTGGTATTACTGAAACCAAGGAAGAGGAAATATCAACCCAGCCTCCTGTTCTATACTATAAGACTGCTTGTTATACATCACATGTTTCCACTGTTGTATTCAACACATGGATCAATATCCAACAGAGAGTTCCTTAAGTCACAGACACACCCACAAAAACTGCTTATTGATTAACATTGCACAAACACATTGCAAAAAAAAAAAAACAAACCCTAAAGAAACTTTACAGGAGAGAAAATGAGGACTTAATAGGGGTTTAACATTAAAGATCCAGTCTTCAAAATAATAGATACTGATTTTAAAGTGATTTTAGCTTTTTAAATGTTAAGAGCATAAAATTGAAGAATTAATTGAATTTACTGTCAGTTAACTGTATTGGGTCATTCTTGACTGAGTTAAATGCTATCTATCATTATGACATTACTAAAGGCTTTTAAAAATTCTATTGTTAAATGCAGTCAACTTCAAATTAAACTATGTGCATTCAGTCAGTGCCTTAAGCAATGACGATGCAAATAAGTCTTAAGGTGATAGTAGGGATTTATACCTCAAAAATTCTGATGTGAAATGTAAAGGAGTTGGAATTTGAAAAGCAAATGAAGCGTTACTGCATTTTGCCCACAAATCTCTTTGTTCCTTTTTGATTTACCACTGGTCACCAGTCATCACAGAGAAGCTCCCTGAAAGCACCAATCCCTTTTGAGACCAACCAGCATTTTCAGTCTGATTTAAAATCCACTGAATACAACGAAAATTACTTCTGTCAGCTTCAGTGAGGCCTCCCAGGACCTTTAAATGCTCAGCAGCTACAAGAAGTAAGACTGAGAAGGCTTTGAATAAACTTCCACGATGCTCAGCATATCATCTGACAAACAAACATCTCTTAAAAAAGATGCTTCAGCATGGCAGCCTCTGCTCTGAGAAAACTTACTGTACAATGGGAATAGCAAAACCTGTAAAATTAGGAACTTTGTGTATAGCTGTAAAGTATGGAAAAGTTAAGAAGTAAAAAAAAAAAATGTTAAAATTCAATTTATGTGTGTATGTGAAAACACATATTATCTGACACATACACACAGATATTCATATACTAAAAAAGCCAGCAATGACTTCTCAAAACTCTCCCTGGGGAATGTCAGGCAGCAGTCATTTGAGCCAGACTGATGCTTACACATTCTCTTGGCTCTGGGCACTCTGGGTCATGCTCATTTCTTTTACCCCTTCTCTTGTCATGTAAGTGAACATGCCACTGACATTTGCTCTCTGGCAAAGTCACTGGTTCCCTCTGTGTTGGCAGAATTACTCCATCATATACGATATTCTGTGTTCAATTTTTCAGCAATTGTCATTAATAGTATCTATGCCTATGTCACATGTCTAGTGATACATCTGCCCATCACACTGGAAGAGCATGATATCCTTAGAAGAAACTTCCTCTCTAAACCCTTGAAAAGATGTTCCTGACGCAGTAGAATCAGAAAACATCAGATAATTAGCGTAGGAATTCACCTCCACAATTTAATCACAGTACATCCTCACCCCTCTCAGTCTGAAGGATTTAAGAATTGAAAAGCCTGCTTTTTTCCAACTCTATTAGTCCTTGACCATGTAATTTCCATCTCCTGGACTGGCCACTGACAGCTTTTCAACACGAAGTATGGTAAGCAATCATCAACCCGTTTGACTGGTGAACACCGTCACTGAATATTAACAAGAATTAGACATAATTAATTTTGCCCAGGGGCAGGTAACATTCCTTATCACAATTCCCTTAGCCCCCCCGTTTTTAAGTGTGACTTCCACCATAAATCAAACACACAGCAAATTCCTACAAGTGAAGGGTTCAGAGCTCTCCCCTTTGCCTTCAGGGGAGGAGGAGGCTGGGAAAGCACAGACGTGGTTCCTGAGGATCAGACACACTGTACACAAACACTGAAGAGACACGTTAGTCCTCTGAACTCCTGTGAAATCCTGGAGCTCAAGGCACAGTGCACTAGTGAATTCTATGGATTATGCAATATTTGCTGGAGGATGGGTCTCCAGAGGACGGATCTGCCCCTAGAGGACGGATGTGTCACCGGCTCCTGCAGGAGGAACTGTCAGACCCTTCCTGCATTCATCAACTTGCAATTTTCACACCTTCCAGTGGCTGATCTGCAAAACGGATCAGCCACTCATCTAATGGATATAAGCCACTAATATTCACAGATTGCTCAAAACACTTGTCAGGCAGCTCCTTCAGTATGACTGAAGTGCTGTTCATTTGTGTTCAGTGATCATTTCACCACTGAACTGACATTTCAACAGGACAGTGGCTTGTGCAGTGCAGACTTTTCGAGTTTCTTCATTTGTTTGTTAGATCAAGTGTCCAATCTATCCAAATCAAACACAGAAATGCTTTTGAAAGATTGCATTTCTCTCCAGACATCATGTTGGGATCAGATCAGCTGCAAAGCTACCGGTATTCAGATCTGAAACTTTTCAACTGAAGATACTCCTTTGTCTTTGACAAAACAAATTAAGGACAACAAATTTTTTATATATATCTATATATTTATCTCCTAAGGTTGGCAGGTATCCCCCCAGATCATTCTGATGAAACCTGTGCCACACAAATACTACCCTTCCTTTGTCCTCCTGCAAATTGCTGCACCTCAGGCAAATGTGGAGATGGGTAACTAAAAAACTTCAGGTTGTATTTTTTAACCTTCCATTAGTGAGTGTAAATATTTTTTGTACGTCCCCAAATACATACAAGGCGACAGAAATTCACTTGAGGAAATATTTCATTGCACACTGAATAGAATTGCATTCCAGAAGCTTGGATTCTCAGTGTCTATTTCTGTTATCTCATGTGAAGAACTCTGCAGGAAAGAACACACTCAGTAGTATTTGAGATTCTGCTTTTAAGAATTCCATCATTAAAGGGAATTATTTATCTGCTATTGTCTACAACTTCCTAAAGCCATATAGTTTATATCACACACTGATATTATTTAGACTGAGAAGGACTATTTTCAACATCAAAATTGTGTAGTCATCTCAATTTAGTCCACTTACTTAGTCCCTTTAAACTCACATTAAAAGAATATTTAAATCCATAGAGAAAGAATTTTAAATGCAAAAACTGTGACAAATACATTGTTACAAATGTACAACAAAAGCTTAGCCAGCCATGAACATATGCATTATTTGTCTCCCTTAGCTTAACTATCTAACTTAATAAACACAAAACTGGCATCAAAATTAAGGAAAACATTGTGTGTGAATGTTGTTGAAAGATGGGTGACAAAGTAAACAAATCTAAGTAAAGCATGAAAAAGGATAATTGGAAATATTAAAAGACAGCAGACGTCAAAAGTGTTGCTAATGGTATGTGGTATGTTGCTACTGGAAATTCTCAGCTCTGTTTTTAAGGAAATATTTCATGCTTTTGTAATATCTATCTATCAGGAATTCAGACAGGAAATTTTGAATGAAATTTATTCTATGTTGGTAATGTCAGAAGGTGGAAGTCAGTAAAAAAATAAAACAGAAAATCCACAAAATCAAATACGCAAAAAACAATATTAACATTTAGATATTAGTAACAAATATTAGTTTTCATTAAGAACTTAGAGGTACCATTAGGCAATATTCTTTATTTAACCCTGATGGGAAATGAAAACAATTTTTAATGAACTCTTGCAAAACAGTTGAACCAGTCAAACTATGCAGCTCTGAGCACAGATAAGCAGGGCATGGAAAACATAAAATTACTGATCTCCTGAGGGCCATCAGGAGCATGAAGAGCTGTGACAAACCTTTAGCAAGCAGAGGACACAGCTCTGAGACGTGGACATTGCTGGGATTAATGGCAGACCAAGTCTAAACCACAAAACTCATAGAGCTTTGCTCACCAGGCGATCAATTAAGCCCTAATTTCTGAATTTACGCATAAATTTACAGAAAATACAACTCCCAGAGACATTCCCCTTCTTTAAAAAGGTATATATATATAAAGATGTGCAAAACCTATACACAGAGCCACATACCCAGTCCAGTCACACCAACTTTGGCCAGGACATACCATCAACAGGTAATTTTAGGATACATCCAATTCACCCTCAAAACGAGCACAAGAGAAATCAAAAAATCTGGTTGAATTTCCAGCATTCCTTGAATATTAGAGGACTGAACTATTTTCCAGCCTAAGATCAGCCACTGTGTGAAAATGGAGAGCGACACTCCTCCTAGCTGGAAGAAAGCGTGTTTATATTTAGTTTCTACGAAACTGTGATGTTGAAAGAACATTTATTCCCCCGAACATGAACAGCTCCCTACCTCGAACGATCTGTTCAGCTTTTCAGAGGAGGATATGATAATTTTTTTTGACAGAGCACTAAATAACCTGGAGAAGTCAGTGCATCAGCAGCACAGGACTGTTATTGCCTCTGACACCTGACTCCGGCAGAGCCATTCCATACAATTTAATCAGGAATAACTAACCCACCCTTCTACTGACTACAGCTGACAGCCAGCTCTGCCAGCTGGATCCATCATCTCCACACAGCTTAGAGATGGAACCGTGGCACCACACTGGAAAGAAGATCAGCAGCATTGTGACACTGGATTTGTACAGCCAGAGCTACATGAGTGGTTCGGTACAAGCCAAACCCATCAGAGAACTTAAATTGCCGTGGAAAAAGTAGTAACTGAGGCTACAAAATCCAGCAGGTTTGTAGACCAGGACTGATTTCAAAGAGTTAGCTTGAAAAGCCACCCTGCTGCCTGATTAGAGACCCTGTGAGCAACTTCCCCTGGGCAAAAGGCACAGAGTGATGAGAGCATGTGACAGCACAGCCTTCTGTTTACAGGGATTTTCTGCACTGAATTCGTTAAGATTATACAAAACAAAAAAAAAAAAATCAACTTTTTTTTTATTTCAAACAATTCACTCTGAAAACTCTTTTCCAGCACCTCAGTTACTAAAACAAAGAACTAAAATGTACTCTAAAAGTATTTAGAAACGTATTCTAAAAAGTATTTAAGTTTAAATGACACACAAAGAAAGCATTCCCCAACAGGCAACGTGTTCTTGTAGCTTGGTGGCTCTTTGGTCACTTCATCAGTTGGCTGTTTCCAGGACCAGGACAAACCCTTCCAAATGACACCAGCAGACCCCTGGGATAACAAGCACGGGCAGATCTACAAGGTGATGCACAAATGGGAGTGACATCATGCAAAAATCACTGTACTGGTCTTTGGACTGCTTTATTCCTGCAAAGAGAACTGCCAGAACTCATTCCTATATCTCTGCACCCATCCCCAGAGCACATCTCTTACCCATGTTTTTCCTCTAGTCCATGGGTTATACTCTGAACCATTATCCCAGAGAACTGAGAGCTGACACATTTAACAGAAGCAGAGTGTGACTCTGCCATGTTTTCAGTGGACTTCAGGGGGGAAATGATTGGCAACTCCATTAACATGCTACATTCCAGTGCTCCCAGGCTCCCAAGCTGTTTTGTTAATTTAGGCATCATTCAGCCTGAATAAAGTTGGAAGCCAATATAATTTCTAATACAGTTAGAGAAAGAAGTAGACACCTCCACCAATGCTGGAAAATTCCAGCATTCCACTTAGCTACCTAAAATCAGACAGTTACAAATACTCTCCACAGGTATCTCCTATTACAGAAGGGGGGAAAAAAGGACTCCTCAAAAATGCTACTGGGATTACAAGGGACACAGCACTCAGAGGAGCTCCTCCCCACGTGCTTTGCACGATATCAGAGCTGGACTCAGAGCCCTGGTGCCACTACCACAGTTTTAAATATTTGACCTGACTTATACCACGTAGATAACACGTTTCTGGCAGACTCTGGCTGAAGACATAGATTAACATGATTAAAATCTATTAAAAATAGAGCAAAGGTATGATTCTATTGTATTTCCATGTAATGCCTGACATGGTTTGTGACACGAGGGTTATCAAGAAAGAGAGGAACTAAACTTTGCCTTTCTCTCTCCATTGCAGAAAACTGATTAAAAGTTACAAAAGATCAGCTATTCCAACACATGCAGAATATTGTCTCTTCCTCATGGAAGCACCTGGCTGTCACTCCCACTGGCACCTATGGAAAGCCCCCTTTGTGCCAGCACCTGAAAGTCCCAGGCTGCCAGCCCCAGGAGCTGCAGCACTGTGCTGGGACAATCACAAACATCAAAGGGAGCTCAAGTTAAAAGCGTGCCAGCTACAGGGTGATAGCTCCCATTAAATAAGGAATTTTTCCACGGCCGTTTAGAATCCTGTAATGGCTCACAGGGGGATTAACAGAACAAGAGCAAAAAGGTATTGAGTTAGAGGTCTCTCTGATTTACTGGACTTTTCAGGGAGGTTCATAAGAAAGTTGTTCTGTGCAGAAGATCACAGAGCAGCTTAAGTCAAGATAAAAGGAAAACCTGAGAGAACATTTCCTTTTCAAAGGCAGGCAGCTGTATGTGGCAAGTGGAGCACAAGTCTGGGTATTACACTGTAATCACATTAACTGTCGGATGCAGAAAACCTTTTTTGCAGGTGCAGCTTTTACATTTTCTCTTTGGATCCTTATAGTTTTTCATCATCAATAACATGTAATAATCAGATGTTGCAATAGGAATAATGTTTTGAAGAGTCATTGCAAAGGGTAAACGTTTAGAAAAGGTCCACATGTTACATATTTAGCATGTCATCACAAAATACACATAAATGCAATGTAAACTAGTATATTATCAGATAGGATTCCAATCAACTCTTGAGTTTAATATTACAACATTATCTTTTTTAGTACAAGAAGGGGTGCATTCATTGTGCCTTATGATTTTCACATCAGTATTTTTTGATGTATAACTTTGATCATTTAAGCTTAAAACAAAACACACATTAGAAGGAAGTACTACTCACAGAGTGTATGAAATAGTGTAATTAAAGAAAAATTGCTGCAGACAGGAAAAGGACTGCACGTGGTCCCAGTAGCTACAAGTCATCTCTACTTAAATCTAAAAATCACTGGTACAATTCAAGTCCAGGTGATTTCACTAAATTTAAAAAAAACAAACAAAAAAAAAACCCAACAAACCAAAACAAACCCAAACCTGTTATCAGAAATGCAAACTAAACTTCTGACACCCAACTAATTCTGTCCCCTTCAATGGGAGGCACAGAAGCAGATCCCAGTGGCTGGCACAACAGCAGGGACTGTGTGTCCAGTTAATCATCACTTCCAACAGAAACACAACAGCACAGCAGGACCAACAGAGACCCTCAAAGTCTCCTTCAACTGGTTTTGGATGGAAAAAAAAAAAAGCTCAGTTCTGTTGAATTTTGTTCTGGTAAGGTTTGTATGCAGGAAAGGAAAATAAAGTTCTACCACAGGACAGTCATTTCACAGACTTTAAGGGAGAAACAGATACACAACTGAACTAAAATTCCACGTATCTAGTATATCAACATCCACACTATGGTCCATTTCATCAACACACACTTTTGCACTTTCAGTGCTAATAAGTAAAGAAAGAGCCAACATATCTTTCATTCAACAACATTTTCTCCTGAGCTGCAGAGGAAAAGCTGCCACTGTAACAGGAAGGACTAAAATGCATTCTGGCACACCAGGGTGGGTACCAGCCTGCTTTAAAGGCAACTGAAACTGTGGCATGTTATGTGAGTCTGAAAACATCTGCTGACATGGACACAGGAGACTGAGACCTACCCTGAGACCACAGAAGTTTTCCTCAGTGCTTTAAGCAGGAATAAGGAACACTGCAAAATCTTTGGAAATAACTTTTGAGGGTTTGTAAACTATTGCTCAGCGTGCTGAAACCACAGCTTTTTAAAGTGCTTCAAGTTTTCTCAGTCACAAAACTCTTCTGAATCAATGAAAAACAGTTATTGCATCTTGATTTGGCCCTTTTACACTGTTTTGTTTTATCTCAACCATTCCTACTTTATTTCGCTCCATAATTGTGAATATAAACAGCTCTAATCTATTTAATGAGTCATCATTGTGTTATTTTTCAAGTTAATTCTGTGTTTTTCCAGTTCTCCAGGAGATTTTCCTGTAGGCTACAGAACACTGAATGTTCTAACACCAGATAAGTGAAGCAATAATTGAATATTAGTCTAAATGCTTGTGGGCAGGGTACTTAGGGACATGAAAAAAAAAAATCTATGAGCAAAAAAGATGAAAAATGTTTTATCATTGTGTAAAGCCAGGAAAAAAAACCATTAAAATGTCTACTAATGGGAAAGGATTTTTTGGGGGGGTTTAGTGCAGCCATTTAAATTGAATTTCACTCGTCTCTGATACTTCCCCTACTAGTATGTGTGTTTTCCAATTTTCCAAAACAGTGCAATAAGAGGCTGGTTCACAGACACTCCATTCAAGGATGTGCATGAAAAAAAGATCTCTAAATCCCAGAGATTTAGTCCTCAGTCCTGCACTGAAGTACAGCTGGGAAAACCTGGGGCTCAGGTGAAGCCCGTGACAGTTAATGAAGCTCCTCAAACTTCTTTATTCGCATGGCTTTCAAAGTACTAATTTCACATTAGACTGAAAATTTGGCACTGTGCTTGAGGATGTAATTCCATATTCAAAAGCATTTAGTAATAAACTAAGTATTACTCTTCCCTTTCAAAATATTGGTGACTAATTAATGCTCACAGTTTGGATTCAGCCAGCAGGGAAATGAACACAGCTAAATGCAATCTTTCAAATTAACAGGCCATCTCTATAAACTATAAAATCATTCCTTAAACAGAACCACTGTTTTATTACTACTGGGATCTTAGGTTCATTATGTTCTCATAATGCTCTCAAACATATCTATTAATCTGCATAATCACAACTGGCAAGAATTAATTTCAAACAGATGCAATAAGTTGCTTATTCATTCTTGATTTCAGCAACAATTTTCACTACGGATATTTATATTTCAAAGAACATTTCCAATGCATAATGAAAAACTATGTCTTATTCCTAACATCACAAGTGTGGTTCCTTACACAAATATCAAATACATCTTAAAAAATTAAGTGAACTAGGCAGCTCTCCAAGCCCCAAAGCCCACAAAACTCACTGTTTCCACTGAATTGACATTTAAAAAAAAAAAAAGTCTTAAAATTCTCTAAGCTTAGAGGTTCAAGTTTTCAGAGAAGTTTCCCTCTGAAGTGTCCATGTTATTTTCCTACCCACACACACAGCAGTGCACCCTTTAAAGTTGAAGTGAATCATCCTTTACAATCCTGTCCCCTGCTATGACGGTAAATTCTGACATGTTTGCATGACAACGAATGAAATCCTGCTATTCTCACGGGGAATTTTTACAGTCCAGGTCTCAGCTGAGAAAAGATGCTTTTTTGGGGGGGTTGAAGGGGCTTTATGGGGGTTTTTTTCCAACCCTGAATTCAGTTTAGCTGAGCCAAGCTGAGAAACAGCCGCAGGAAAAAGTGAAAAAGCTTGGAATGCCTGAGGTCATTCTCGTGTGAGCTGCAAAACACTTGGTGTCCAAAGCTCTATATTGTGTTATTCCCCAATTTCCTCCTCAAATTAAGGACAAATACCAGGAGCATTCCAGCTTTTCTTTCCCCTCCCTTGCCTCTCTCCCCACCCTTACCAAAATGCATTTATTTCTATATATTCCACACTAGGCATTTATGCTGGTACAGGAGTTGAAGCACAATGACAGTGGGATGGATGAAAGGTGCTGTACAAACCCTTGATGTCCACGGACATATAAAGGGTTTTGAACACAACATGTAAAGGGGAAGAGAGTGGACAAGGGAAATATGTTTACACTGACAGTATCCAAGTGAAACTCAGGTTATTTGTGTCCAAATCCAACTTACTTTTGCCAGTTTTGATAGGGCCACTTGCACAGCCAAATACTTTGGACACTTACTAACAAACCATCAGTAAATGATAACACTGCAAAGACAGAATTTAGCTGAAAAGGCAATATAACTCTCCCCCTTTAGTGCACAAAAATAAAAAACACATGTTGCCGTTGTGAGAAAAATGTGAATATCGAGTTGAAAAACCACCACAACCTGATAGCTCTCCTGCCTGAACTCTTTCCATCACTCTGAACACTCCAGACAAATCGTTTCTGTCTTGGCATTCTTTCTGCTTTACTTTCTGGGCTGAGAAAAGCCCCCGGCGTTTTTGTAGGATGCTCTTTTCCAGAGGCCCAACTGAATTAGTTCCTGTTATTGGCAACGTTTCCGTGATGTGAACTGTGCTTGGGAGTTAACCAAGGTCTTGTAATGAGAATATTTTTTTCTGTGTAGTCTACTTGCCTAGTTATTATTTCAGCAGGTCAGTTTGCATTGAGGAGAAAATATAAGGGAATAAGGATGCACCGAAACAAGGAACCAAGTAGTGGGGTGGGGGAAAGAAGTCAGAGCTGAAAAATGAACATATAATTACTGACTGCAAAAGGATCAAGCAGGGATTGCTTTTCTACTCCTCCCTCCCCCCATATTTCAATTCATGACTAAAAAAAAACAACCCAAACAAGTAAATATTAGGTGCTGTCTCTGTATGACAGAGATATGTTAATCCTTAGTTAATCCTTGCCATCGCCTGCAAACAGTTTAATGAATTGATAAAACAATAATAGAGTTCCTAGAGCATCTTCTGTAACACAGACTTCAGAAGTGGCTCATAAATATTGAGAAGCTTTACATTTACACGGATAGCTAGGAAAAACAAATCAAAAAATCCATTTAGCATCAGTCCAGAGGATCAGAACCAGATTCTTCACCTCCTACATCAACACTGACACAAAACAGAATGTGACACACAAATCAGTTTGTGACTGATTTAAACAGAAAATCCAGGTGTTTCTTGCAAAGCAGTATCGGTGTTGTGTGGTGCTGTTTGTTTTTGTCTACCCTGATCCCACCAGCTATTTCTGCAGTCTGTCAATTCAACCCCTGCTTTTATGAGCTGTATAAAATTAGCAAAGTTGAACCATGAACAAAGTTGAAGCCATAGCTATACGTGCCCTTTTAATTTTCCTCTGACAGTTTAGTGTACTTAACCTGTGCTATTTCCTAAATTTCGTTTCAAATTTTGAAGGACTTTTGCTTTAGCTATTGCCTTCACCTCAATTTTACAGTTCCTCATACATATTTTCCCCCTTCTAAGTAAAGCACTTATGCATTTCTTTAAGTATCTATGCGTTTAATAATTAAATATTTAATTATTCTCATCTTTGTGTCTAGCAGTCTTTTTGAATAACACCCTTGCTCAGGCCTGGTTTTTAGCTCTAGGGCCATAGTATAAATTTTGTTTTCATGATAGTAAATGTAATTGCATTATTGAATATACTTAGGACTATTGTTGTTCTGCTACAGAAAACACAGCGTGTCAGAGAAACCACGCATTACATATGTCAAAAGTGCTTTAACAGTGATTCACTAACAACTTGGTCTCTTTCTTAAAAAAAGCAATAAATATGCATTTCATACATTCAAAGCCACTTCCCCTCCTTTCCAAGGGCACAGATGTAGCTGTAACAAGCAATCACATGGTGCTGGCAAAGGTTTATTCCAAACCTCACACAAAGCAATCAGCTCCAGCTCTCCAAAAAAAAATAAAAATAAAAATCATTCTGTTCAATGCAAAATGAACTGAGGTCAGAGGGAAGATGACACTTCCACTATAATAAATAAATCATTACTCTTATTAGGTTTCTCTTTACAGGAGACAGAAGGCATACATAATCTGGCACATTCTTTGAATGCTGTACCAAGAGGCCTTCCCAGTTGTCAGTCAGGGTGCAAAACAGCTCTCCAGAGACATTACAGAAGGTAAATTGTTTAATAATTTATCAGCTGCTGTTGCTATGAGGGACTTCAGCACACTTGAGTCTTGTTATTACTTCTTGTTGCTGCGAAGCTTTTATCTGTTCTCGAGCTGGGACAGTTCTCATTTGCCATCACTTATATGACTAAATTAGCTAAACTAAACAGGATCACCTCACTCTTGATGAGCATCTTAAATGGGAGCTGAACAAATGCCTGCAATTTGAAAACTGAGCTGTCAAAGGTACGAACAGACCAGCAGGCAGGTGGGTATTTGGGGTGTTTTGGAAGGGACAGGACAAACTCTTCTCCTACAGTGAGAGCTCAGGAAGCTCACTCCCAAAATTAACAAGCTGGCAGGGGACTGCAAACTGCTGGAATATTCTCTTTCAACTTTAATCTTAGCAGAAGAATCCACTAGGGAATAACCACAGGGCATCATCCCCCAACATTAATAAGTACACCAGGCCACACATGCATAGAGATTGCAGTTGCTATAAACAATAGATATGAATTTCCTGTCAGCTCCTTATGAGATCCTCAAGTCCATCTTCCCTGCAAGCTACAAAATGCCTTTTTCAATGAGTTGACAGCAAGAGATACAAGAGTCATTCATCTTTGAACTGAGTCTGGAACTGCTCAATTCCATTTTTTTTCCAGCNAAAGAGACTGATCTTTCCTGCATTTTTAGGTTACTGTTCTGTGCAGTCAGCACTGGTGGCTCTGGTCCTCAATGTTCTTGGTCTCCAGAGTCAAGGCAATGAGACTTGGGAGCTCCTTTACAAACTTTTTATGCACAAAGCTGAAAAGAACTGTTTTATCTCAAACTTCCCTTGTAAAGGAGCTCCCAAGTCTCATTGCCTTGACTCTGGAGACCAAGAACATTGAGGACCAGAGCCACCAGTGCTGACTCATAGTAAACTCGTAGCTCATATAGGATATAAATTAATGAATTCGTCTACTAAAAGCTTAAATTTAAAACTAGTGTAATTTGTTAGTCTTCCACTCTCTACAGTAACCTGGATTCTCCAATAAAACATGTGCATTTTGTTATTCCTGTTACTCCCTAGAGATGTTCATCTGCAACACTGCTCTGATGCTGCAGCTGAGGAAGGAACTGCAGCTCTTTGCTGAGTTCATGGTGGATCAGATCAGCTGCAGCCTTCCTACACTAACATCCCACAGGAGCTTTAAGAACAGTAAATAAAGGGGAAGGCAGGTGCCCAAACTTTTCAGTTTCATACTCAAAATATCCATCTTCTTATACCTTTTACAACTCTCAGTAAGTAACTTTAATCACAGTTGACATTTTAGTCCCCCGAAAGTTTAGGGAATTGGAAGATCTCCCAAACAAGATGAAAAAAGGTGAGTGAATTTTGACCATGGTGTCTACTAAATGCAGTATCAAAAAAAAAAAAAAAGGAGCATAGGACTTCCTGAATATTCACCTGGAGCTCGGCAGTGATTGCTCTTTTAAAGATCATTTCCTTGATGCTGTCCCAGAATACGCCAGTACCTAAACTTAGCAGTCTTATTTCAAAAAAAGGGGGTTACTGTACATTCTCCACCTGGTTTGCAAGTAACTGTGACCATATTGGGATTAAGAAGCATCAAAATGTCTTGTCCCACCTATACTGACAGCAAATGGCTTTCGACTTACTATACATAGAACTTCGATTAAGTTTTTATATCAAATATTTGGATGTTTTTAAAACTCAGGCATTAAAGGACCAAATAAATGTCTTATCACTGGAGTACCGAATTTCTCAGAACTGTGATGGTGGCACTTCACTAAGAGCCATTCTGGTTATTGCACAAATAACCCAGACAAAAGATATCCACCTCTGCCCTGACCTTCCACTTTATGAATAATAAGCATATCACTGTGCTCAGCAAAGCAGAACTTCATGGACTTATTGCCATGTCTTTGACTGTTCCTGTGCCCTCGTGTTATGTAGGAAAAAAAAAAAAAGAGACAAAGATCTGTTTAAGGAAACAAACTGCAACACATTAGGCTTGTGATCCCATCTTTGGAAGTTAAGATCATCATTAGGTGACTGTTGTATAAGCAGAACTAAAAGTGTTTTATTTGGTCAGATTTAAGCCTTCATTTCCAAAGTTTTAATGTAAAACAGCAATTATAGCACAATTAAGACACCAAATACAAGTAAACACCGTACAGACAACATTTTTTAAATGAGAAAGCAGATATTTCAGGATTGATTTAATAAAGAAACCTCTAATTAGAGAAACAGTAAATCTGCATGTATTCTCTCCACTATTCCAGCTGCTGTTTACTATCTCTGCCATGCCTTTCTATGCCCAAATAAGAAGGAGATTTAAATTCTAGTCAGTATAAGAATGTATTCAAGAAAACAAGAAAGAAGTTCTGTTTTCTGGCTAATTGTTGTGATTTGCAAGACTTCAAAAGTTGCACTTCTTATTTACCTCAGTTTTTCAGGAATACAGATTTCTGATAGGTTTCTTTTTTTCTAGAAAGCCTTTAATTTTCCAGCACTGCACTTTGGAAATCACCCCACATGTCTAATGGAGACAGGGAAAAGTGTTTACCAGCAGAGATGGCATCTCCTGGCTCGATCAGAGGAGAAGTAAAACAAAAGCACCAGCCCAAAGTAAAAGGACAGACACCAAAGTAATGCTAATCTGTGTCAGACTGAGCTCTTGAACATCTTGAAAATACATCACCAGCCTTCTGTTTGCCATTTTTGCTCTTCACTGCTAGCAAAAACATGTAAAAATGAGTTATAGGTAAGTGACAGCATTCACTTAAGAGCCACACTTCAAGTTCTCTTTGGAAGGAACAAGGAAAGACACATCTTTTAACAGCTGTGTGACTGAGCCACAGTGTGATGGCTCACAGTCAGTCAAAGCAAGGCAAACAGAAAACCCACTTGTGCACCCGGTAATGTGGCACAAACACAGAATACACCCAACACTGGAGCAGCAATTTAATTTCCTTGGTTTATCCCCTTCCCTTCTGTGCCTGGTTGTCCTTGTTTTATAGGCCTTTCCAGCCTTCACTCCTCCGTGGAAATTCAATACACTGCAAGCCTTCCTCGATCTGTTTTTCATTCCCAACTCAGACATGAACGACCTGTTCTTTCCAACAGCTTTCACCTGCCCAACTCCAGCCTTCTGGCAGAAAACTCCATCTTTCTCTAACTTTTCCCTCGGCCTAGGAAATATTGCTGCTACATTCAATGGGAAGACTCTGCATTTCAGTGTGTAGACTGGCTACAGAGCTATTGACCAATGTTTAAAAAGCAATGAAAAGCAAGACCCCAAAAAAAAAACCAACAACAAAAAAAAATAAATTAAAGACTTGAAAATTTGTGCCTCTATTTCCCAGCCTCCTAACTTCTCACTACAAGTGTTTTGCTCTCCAGTTGCATTTTAAAGCCATTCCATACAAGATAAACTATTTGTTGCAAAGTATGAACAAAACAAAGTGCTATAGGACATAGCATGTGACTAATTTCAATTTTAAAGACTGTATCTTCTATAAACAAGAGTCTATTAGATATCTCCCCTTCTGCCTTTAAGAAAAGATTTCAGGACAGTCAACTTCTGGACATTATGTGATATTTTAAGAACTGAGGTTTTTCAGTATACATTAGTGTAACTGCTCAGCCCCTAGGTTTGCTGCTAAATAAATACTCCTGCCTATTAAAATTATTTCATCACTATCGATCCTCAACTTTCGCTTCTCAGACTGTTATATTTTAGTACATTTGAAGTGTGAGTTCTGAAAACACAAGTCAGTACAGATGTGTTTAAACCACTTGAAAACACACAAGAAGTTGCCAAAGTTCACACTCCCCAAATGTCACCTAAAGCACTAATTAAAATTCCTTTCCAGAGGGGTTGAAGAAACGCTGTCATACAATGGCACCTACCCCTGACTTGCTAAAAGTAGAGGATGGATTTCAACCTCCATAATCTAATGCTGACAGTGAGGTTACACAACAAAAAGGTAAAATGTGTAAAGATCACAAATAAATTGCTGAAGTTCAAAGTGGGTAAAGTTGGATTGAAAACTGGCAGAACTTCTGGATTCCAAGGGTTGCACAAAGGCCAGTCAGTGGAGCAGCCAAGGGGGCAACTCTGCAGCCAATATGGTTCATCTTTACTAAAGGCCTGATGGTAGGATCAGGAATATCTTAGCCAGTCTGGAAACACCAGAGCAGAAGGAGCAGTGGATAGATCTGATGGCTGTGCTGCCCTTCAAAGCCACTTTTGCAGGCTGAAGGAATGGGCAGACAGGAACCCTGTGAACTGAGAGATGTGCAAATACAAAGCACTGCACCAGAGAAAGAACAACCCCCTCCATCAGCACGTGGGTGTCAAAGTCCCAAACCCTGGAGACATTCAAATCCCAACCGGACACAGCACTGAACCGCCTCCTCCAGCTGACCTGCTCCAGGCAGGGTGGTTGGACTGAACCACCTCCAGCAGTGCCTTCCAACCACAGCCCTTCTGATTATACAGACATTTAATGCTTTTGGACAGAAGTGTGGGCACTACCACATTTTTTCATTATAGTCCAATTGGATATAAAATATGGATTTTCTGTCTTTCACAGAAGTCCAACAAAAACCAGACTAGCTCATTTGTCACATCTGATATACCACATCTTCAAGTTCAGCAACACGATCCAACAGATATTCAAGCAGTATATTACGTACCAGTGAGGCTTTTTCACATGAATTTTAGAGAACATCAGCAGGAAAACACTCCACTGCTGAACCATTTTTTCAGGGCTAAGTGTATTCTTAATATTTTTTAGTGAGAATGCCATTACACCTCTCTTTTCTGTTACTTCCATGAGGGCCCTCAGGGAGTCTCTTTGCTAAGAAACCCTGAGGCACATCCCTCCATCGAGCTCTGTTTGCATCTCTGCCTCCTCAAAGGGTCACACAGCTTGTTCTTGTTGCTCCACCCAGCCCCCTGCATACAGGATACTACCTGCACAAAGGTGAAGCAATCTTGTTCCCCAAACACATAAAAAAAAATAATTGGAAATATCCCAGAAAGATACCTTCCTTCAAAGAACACCCATGGCTTTATGTGGCAGTCAAGATCCATCTAACAGCAATGACTGACACCCACAGAAGATACAAACAAACCTGTCTCTTCTTCATAATCTGCAGTTTGACTTGTTGATTTGGCATTCTGTTCTCAGCTCACACTGTATCTGAAAGTTGTCTCTTCTCCCTTATCCATTTTTTCCTCACAGCCCTAATCATAGATGACCCCTTGTACCTTGATTACCTACCAATGGACAGGCAATTTATATTTACTTTAATCATTCTGAAAAGCTAGGATGCCCTGGTCTGTGTCCAAGAATTAACTGTAAGCAGAGCAGTAGCTGAACAGATATCGCTTCTTTTAAAAGCATATTTAGGAAAAATGCAGACTTCTGGTCCATTAAATGTGCCTATAAATGAAACAAAACAGACTAATGAGATTAGGCAATGAAATTTTCATGAGAATAGCACATTCTGACTAAATTCCATGTGCTAATTAAGGTTACATTCTGAACCTATATGCTCCATCAATTTTATAGTGAATTAATTGCTTGGACAACTCGAGTATTTCTCATACATACTCCATGGTATGTGTCCGAAATGCAGCCTTTAAAGTCAGCAGGGACTTTGAATAACTAAGCTAAAAGAACTGGCTGCCTCTGTCCTACCCCTAAAATTCTCAGCCACCTCAATTCCCATCCCAGCAGTGCTCCTTTTTAAGCCCCTCATCCAAGGTATGGGAGTCCATCCCTATCCCGGGGTGGGACACGAGCACAGGGTTCATACTCAGCCCGGGGTATTTGCGTAGTTCCACCAGTTATTCAGATTGTTACAAACTGAGAAGTGTTTGAAACAAGCACAAGTGGAAAAAAGCAATTTTGTGCCATCACACAAAAGAGAAGACAGGTTTTTTACGTCAGTCCTTTGACCCGAGCAGCCCATACACCTTCCTTTGTTCATTTCTGCCGCGCTCTGCACGCAAGTCCTGGAATTCAGGCAACTTAGGCCTCTGACAGGAAGAATAAACTCGCACAACTACTCAGGGCTGTGTTTCCCTGGAGGAGGCAATTTGATGCAATTTGTCAACAGCCAGAAGAGTGCTTTAATGGACAATTTACTTCAAATGACTGCAGCTGTTTTCAAATAAAGGAACAGAGCCAAAGGATTAAAAGCGGTTCTACTCACGCCAATATAATTCTCAATGATTAATGAACAAAATACAACCTTTGCTCTTTCCCCCTTTTACTCAAAAGCAATAAAAGTAATTAAAAGTCTCTCTCTCACTTCTGTGATTTGCTGTAGCTGATGTTCAATCGACACCCAACTGCTTGGGGAAAATTTCTGTGGGTGGTGTCAACAAAACACACGTACACATTTAGAACTTATTGCTTAAATCTTAGAAGCAAAGCCAGACATTTGCACTTCAATCATAGCTCAAAAAAAGTCACTGAAAACTTCTCTGAAATTCCACCA
>NW_016690492.1:420382-457873 GCF_001604755.1 Lepidothrix coronata | reverse complement strand
CTAAACACAGAAGACACAGGGAACCACTGGATTTGAAAGTTATTCCCCCCACACACACACACACCATGCAATCCCACCCTTCAATCCAATGTTAGTCACCCCTTGGAATATTTAGGCATATTAATCTGCAACCACAGAAGAGACAATTCATACCAGCTTGATGGTTCCAATTTTTTCACTTTTCCAAACAGTTTTCACTGTTTCTCCTCCTGGAAAGCTCTTGTGTACTGGAGCAGCCTCACTGCAGGTGTTTATACTTTCCCAGGACTGGCAAGTCTGGGATCAGGGGCTCTTTGGTAGTACCAAAACATTTGGTGTCCTTGAATTTTGTCCTCACCTGATCAAATACCTGCCCAGCCTTTAATAGAGAGGTTGATTAGGCACATAATTAATTCTCACTTTTACCCACAAATTTATTTTCAGATGTTCCCAATATTGCAGGAAGTAGAATACACATGGCAGTGTGCCTGAAAAATGGGAGCTGTAAGACTGGAATGTCATTTTTGTTGACTACTGTCACTTCTCAATCAAACTCAAGAACTTCCATTGGGCTTATGAATTAATTTGAAAAAAAGGCGCTTTTTTCCCCTTATTATTTATTATGCTTATTACTGACTTCCCACCAGGATCCCTTTTTTAAAATTCCAAAAATAATCCACCTGGAGGCGCTCAGAAGAAAAATTACCTTTCAAATGCATTAAGTACAGCAAAACACTGCTCAAACACAGTTTATAAATCCCTGTGCACAGTACAAGGATGTAATCTGGCTTCAGGCACGCAGGAAATCATTGCCCACAACAGCACAACCCCTGAAGCTCAGTGCTCTGGCCATCTGTTCAAAGCACTGCTTTCAACTCTTCAAATTTGTGATGGTCAGGCAGTTATAAGGGGCCGGTTAACACTGTTTTTTTTAGTGAAAAGTGCCAGTCAATTTGTAGCTAAATGCTAAAAAAAAATAATAATAATAGAAAGCCATAGTTAATAAATCCTGTCCTGTCACAATCAGGAGGACCTTGAACCTTGAATAAAAGAACCAAGCAGAACCTAACCAGCTTCTGTGGAAGTAGATTTGTCCACATTACACTGCATCTAGCTGGGTAACTGCATAGCAACCACTAACACCCCAAACACACCAAATTTACATCAGATAAAGGCTTTTCAGTATTATATAAACACAAAGTTGTTGGTCTGAAAGCATCTCTGAACGTTTACACTTAATGTAAAATACCCTAAATGCACGATCCTTAAAGCAACAGGAAGCATCAGGTGACACTCCATCAGCCACTCACAGTTACAGAAAGAACTATTTGCTCCACTCTCTATTTCAGAAGTTCATTTCCAGGTTATTAAGCAAATTCAATGCTATAGCAAAGCTAAAATCCATCTAAGAGATCAGCTTCCATTTCAAGCTATTCATAGTTTTGATCCACTTGTAGAATAATAAAAACATTTTGCTTGGAAGTTGGAAAAACACTTATTATTTCACTGTCTCATGCTACTTCCAGAAATTAAAGCCTTTTACAAGGTGCAATAATCTGATTACTCAGTAAAAACACAGACTTTGGGATTCAGCAAGTCTTTCTCCAAAAGCTCCACCAGCTGGCCATGGTTTAAAGTCGTATTTCCTAAGGAAATACCAGCTACTGCCTCTCTCCCCACTATTCAATGCTGAGTTTGCCAATTCCAAAATTCAGCACTTGGACAGAGGTTTTAGGGGCATGAAATTTGTGCAAAACAGATACCTGTAAAGGGAAAAGGCCTTGCAGCTTTTCAGCCAGCAGTAAATCCACAGCTCAGCATTCTCATCATTTGAAGGAGCAAGGTTTAGGACACAACTGTCATAACTCGAGGATCATTTCTTTCCTTACTCTTTGGAGGTTCAGTTTTCCCATAGAATTTATTAATTTCCTCTTTTCAGCGTTAATGCTACAAGAGAATTAACTGGTGCAGCATTTCTAGAGCAGCAGGAATTAGATGAAAACAATCCCAAAAAAACATTATCACATGAGATCTTCAGAAAAGTCCCTGGATCAAGTCAGCTTATTGGTATCAGACACACTTTAAATAAGCATCCCAACTCCTATATAGTCATGGAAAGTATTTGTTCCAAATTACAAAGTCTACACGTTGTGTCCAAGTAAAATCAAAGAACACCAGGATACCTTCCAAAATCATCTTCCATCAAGAGAAAAGCAAACCAAAGTTAACTTGTCACAAAACAGAGCAGTCAGAACTGCATACACTCCCTAAAGAGCCAGGAAGGCATCACTAACAGCACCCCTTGTTCACAGGAGGAAAAAAATAAAATAGATTCCCTATTTTTCAAAAAATACAGACATTCAGTGGACCAATGGACTACCATATTTCGACCTGCATGATGAGACAACTTATCCCCACAATACTGTGGGTTTTTTGTCTCATAGCAAAATAAAATAACACTCAAATGTCACTGTTTGTGTCACAGAACTGACAGATTCACTTTGACCTGCACATTCAAATTAAGACTGGGTAAAAATGTGTAACTATTACCTGGGATGTGTTCAAAGCATCAGAGAGCTCTGATGCTTCAATTCTCACAGTAGAGATGGATTTATACACATGCTCAACCTCCATAGAGTTTATTTGCAAAATATCAAGTACTTTACCAAACTGAAACTCTAAGTTGTCTTCTCATCCTGTCATGAAAATTTTCACATCCAACATTTCTTACAATCAGATTCTCTCTTACTAGCTTAACCATATGCTTATTTTCCCCACTGTCACCTTTAACAGGATGATTTCATAGATAGTAGTTGGATACAAAAAAAAATCAGCTTAAGTTGTTCTTTAGACTGAATGAAAAACAACTGATCCAAGTTCAACAATGGCAGTGTAGGAAGCACAGTGGTGTTTTTGCACTTTCCAATAGTAAATCACTATATAAATCACTTTTTTTTTTTCCAAACTTATCTGGCATAACAAATGGCTACGAATTAAATCAAACCCATATGGTAGAGGCTAACGGGTAGAGCACAAGATGAATTTTATTATACAGAACCATATGCTGCACTCAACGTCTGTGATGACTTCCCATTTCTCCACAGAAGATGACTACAAATCAGCCCTGGGGATGGCAGAGCTCTGCTAAACTCTACCATCCAATGATCTTGAGCACAGTTAATACTGTATATTCCTTTATGCCACAGCATCAGAGGGTGTAGTATCATCTGGGCTCTGCATCCCTTGTGTACTGTTATGGACAGGCATTTTTAACGCTGCCACTTCTTCAAGTGGCAGTTTGACAACACCTAAAGCAAAAGTGGATAACCCATTCCAGGACTAGGGCTCCTTAGAGTTGCCCACATGGGTTGTAGAGTGTTTATTCTACAATACTGGTCCTCAAGTAATATTTAGTATCAACCAATTCAGCTGGAATGCAAACAGATTTTCACCAATGAAACCAAAGCTGACAACCTCAAAGCTTTGAGATTACTGCTCCTGACAAGATAATAAAACAAAATCCTTACAACTGGCAGCACTTGAGCTGGACCATTATCCACAATGCTATTATGAGGAATCTGTCTCTGCCATTGCAACCAGCTGGCTCCAGGGAAGCACAACAAATATAACAGGTCTTGTCTCTCTACTTCATTGTTCCTGTCCTTCAATCATTTACCCGAACATGGGTTAACAATACTGGAAACATTAAAGCTTGGAGCTAGAAAAGCCCTCCTCCACCCCCCATTGACCTTTATCCCTACCTTGCCAACACTAATTCTTTTAGTCTTTCTATATGGAATCAAGGTTTTAATTACATGGCATCTTAAACCAAACAGTTGGATATCACAGCCCAGCCACCTTCCAGCAATCTCCATTCTATCAACAATCAAGTTTCAGGGCTTAGAGAACCAAGGATGCTCTCTTTTATCAACTGCACTTGTTTGCAAGTGCACTTGCACTAGGGAAAGTTGGATGAACTTTGAAAGCAAAGATATAGTTCTTTTCCTACGGCTTCTTAAAGAAAAAAATTGAGAGGAAGAATATACTCCTTGTGAAGGGCTTTCTTAGGAAAATTGTGTAACTGAATAGGCAGATTCCTTCATAATTTCAGAACACTTGATTTCAGTTTCTGTGTCTTTCACTCAAAAAACATTCAGCTTCATGTGAAAAAGCAAGAGCTTGTGTTTGCTGCTCTGAGAAACTGCACGGATATCCAAGGTATTTTGAGAATTACTATATTTTTAACCCGATCTCAGAAAATAGTCAGCAATTGCTGGAAAACTGTTCAGTTGGAAATCCAGGTATTGTTACTGACTTTGCTCAGGAGCCACCAGTACTCCCCTGACTGTACCTTGTGTTACCTGCTTACTCTGGGACTGCTTGTACAGCAGGTAGAAGTTTTGGAAGCGTTCCTTCTGCTGCAGCCAGCACCATGCCAAGGACACAGAAGCTCTCAGGAATTAGAGCCATGTACAGCAAATTAACAGCATCAGTGATCCCCTGGACTTGGCTGTACTCGTGTCCATGCCTCAGTCAACCCTGAACATGGTCAAGGTATCAAAAAATCATCAGCAACCACATCCACCTTGAGGCTGAGCTAACCACCTGCACAGGGAGCCAGGAATGGTACAGTTGGGTTGAAGGAAGGGGTTTTATGGTGTCTTAATTTTTTGAAATGGTGCTATAGTTTGGGAACCTCTGTCTCAGTGACACCAGAAAACCTGTTAAAATTGAATATGGCAGCCACAACAAGGATTCGTCTTATTCATGTCTTAATTTTCAAAGCTGCAAAGATCAGACTTTGGACAGCTTTCCTAAGCAACACTTAGAGGCACAAGCCAAGGGGTGGGTACAGCTTACAGAAAACATTCAAAATCACTTTACAGCAGCTTTACCAGGACCCGAGGTAACAAATCCAGTTACAGCAACAGGTTCACCAAGAAACATGAGCAAGCCTTCAAGGGTTGAAGCAGAGCTTCACAGCTGTGTGCAGCTACAATGGTTACTGCCAACCAAACCAGGGCAAACATAACCATAATAAATACACCCAGAAATATCCATATAAAGTTCCAAGTTTCATTACAACTTCCATTACAATCTATAATTCCAGGAAGTATGAAGTTTATGCCGAAAAGCAGGAAACTAGATTATGAAGCTCCTTTCCATAAGGAGATATGAGTAATTCCCAATTATGGAAGATTTGCATTTCTTCAACTCAGATACAAAAAACCCCTTCCAACTTGGTTTTATCATACTAAGTAAAAGTAGCACTATAAACAGGTGAAAATAACTTTAAATCCCCTGACTCCTAGAACCACACTAGCTTAGCACCAGTAAAGTTAGAGCAGACTTGGGAGAGAGACATTGAGGAGACCAATCACTGAACAGGGAAACAAGGTTGGTGATGCACAACCCTGCCCTGAAGTACCCAGCTCTCATCCCCATCTTGTTCCTGGGAAGGATTCTTGGAGTTTTTCTCCAGTGAATTCTTTGACAGCTTCCAGATATCATTGCTGTGGTGTTACTGAGTGACAGTGCATTCCCTTCCAAAATTTCTCTTCTTTTGACATCCCCCGAGCAGTCTTGAAAGGGCTGTTTGTAACCCAGGCCTGGTCTGTTCTTCCACTGCCCAACATTCCCTTGGCTTTTAACAAGAGGACCCGAGGAATGGGAGATGAAGGAAACACAGTCCAACATTCAGTCTTTAAAGTTTGCTTCACAGCAGACAGATGTGAGAAAAAGGTGGAAAAGTAGTTCCAGATTCATAATCACTTCAGTTAAAAAGAATTGAAACCTCCCCATCACTTCCACCAAATCCTGGGCTTATATTTTCAAAGGGTAAATCCAAACATATACATGTCTTGTATCACCTTTTATTTTACTGCACGTCAGATACACTCTCCAGACCACAGAAGCAGCTTCACTGAACTCAAATGATCTAGACACTAATTGCCTACCCTGGGAACAAATATCTGAGGTGCTGCAGAACTTCTGTGTGTGCATTGATTATTTGTGGGTTGGAGGTACTTTTATTGAGTTTATTTTTACGCCTTTTTAGTTTCGAGTTCATTTCACAGTTCTCTTTTGATATATTGATTTTGATGTCATTTAGAGACTACAAACTAAAGGTCTGGGACCAGACAGCTAAATATGATACCAATTATTTCGCTCCCTTTATGAAGAAGTTTTTAAGAAAATAAGCACTTCATCGTGAAAATAAGCTTTCATTGCCCTCATCTCTATTGGTATCTCTAAGTGGCATTCACTTGAACTTAATTTTAGAACAATATCTCTGTGTAAGAAGTCCTTAACTTTAGCAAACAATTTTACTCTAAGTACGCAGAATATTGGCCAGAATCTCACAGAGAATCAATGCTGCTGCACAAAAGGAGCTGAAATTGTGTGTGCACGTGTTTGTCTACATGATTGGGATTAAATGCTCCACTGCAAAGTAGTTCTCTTTCCTGCAGCTTGGTATTCCAGAGATTTAAAAAAACAACCAACAACACTCCACAATAAAATTGCTTTGATGTCAGACAACCAGGTAACCTCTAAACAAAAGAGGAGAGCTTGCCCACAGCAGCCTGATACCACCCAGCGCAGCAGCAACACCAGCAACAAAAATGAGCCAACTACGTGAGGGGAACATACTGAGCTGGGGAGGTAAAACTATTGCTGTGAATTAAACAAGTTAGCCACAGTCAAGCCATTCCTGCTTCCTACACAGAGACTACAGCACTGGAGGTATATGAACAATTACAAAACAACACAGAATCCTTTCCAATGGATTTCCAGTTTTAAGAAATAAAAATACTAAGGAGGAAACAGAAATACAGGGCAGCTGACTGTTAAAATTGGAAATTCATGCTCGAACCGAAGCTGTTTTCAAAGAAGTATCGCAGTAATTTCTATTTTAATGGTATCTACAAATACATTGTGTTTCCTTTGGACAGTGCCACTGGGCACATCCTGTGAAAAACCTTTCACAGAAGTGCTCACAGCAGAGGTCGTATCTCAAGGTAAAGCATTTGCACTACCCATGGAAAAGGTACTTTCCAGAAGGAAAAAGTGAAGGTTATTTTGTTGCCCCCCCCTCCCACCACCGCCCCCTTCTTGAGCCAGAGCCATTTACCATTTTTACTTCACTTGACCAGTTGTCACCATTGCCAACTGTTTGCTGAAGAACAGCTAATTTTATTTAGCTAAAGCAAACTCCTACAAGGCAAAACCCTCCCTGATTTTGGTGTAATCAAAGGAATCAGTAATAAGCTTTGATCTCTCAGCCTGCCTATTATTTCCTGTCTCCATCCCTCAACTGTAGATTTTTTTGTGTGAGTTTGTGGCACTGCTACACACCGTGCCACGCTGCCTCCCTAGTACCACGTTTTACCCAGGAAATACTTGAAAAAATGCCACAGTAAGTATGTCCAAGAACCAGTTTAAGAAGGGAGACTGCATTGAGCAAATCATCTTCCTCCTTCTAAATTCAATTCCATCATCTCCTCTTAATTGGAACAAAATACAAAGATAATTTGACAAGCAACTGTCTTGGGAAGAGCGTTTTTGTGAACAATGGAATTCATATATTTAAGGGTTTCTGTTCCTGGCTAAACAATTAGTAATGCAAATAGTGACAGGCAAGGTGTGGATATTCACCTTTCTAGACTTTCAAAATACTGTCCAATCTGCCAAAACATGAGCAAGCACAGGAAGAGGAACAAAAACCATCTTCCCAGTTCCTGTAATTCCTGACTCTGCCCTGAATCAGACAGTGCTTTGAGCACTTCAGCAGCACAGTAAAGATTATCATTCACCATTCAGGATTCTCAGAGCCTAGTTGTTCCAACACAGTAAAATGCATCTGACAACAAAAGCTTCCCAGATTCTACAAAGACTAAAATCAACATGACTAGAAAACAAACAAACAAACAAAACTAAAAACACACCTTTAACCCTCTAGAACTTTCCCATGACTCCCAACACACTCCGAGTAAGCTTTCACACAGGTCACTGAGCAAGGAGCAGTAATCACCATATTTTATAGTTATGTTAGAGCTGTATGTCATCTTATTGCCTATGAAGAGTTAGTGACAGGTTTTATATTTTGTCTTTTATCTGTAATTAAGGGTAACGATTCTTCTCAAAAAAAACCAACATGCAAACAAACCTCTACCAATCTCAATGAACGAACAGATCATGGCCTAATACAAAGTGTAGTAGCAAAGATACCTGCAAAGCACAGCTTTGTTTGTTCACTGCAATAAAGTGGAGTAGAAGACAAGTGTGCTGGCCATGGGGCAAAGTGCCCTGCTTATATTCCTATACTCCAAGTTCTCTCAGGAGAGGCCTAAAAACTCAACAAACAGAAGACCACAATATACAAGTAAGCTTGTTCCAGTCCCCCCTGCAGGATCTATGTGTTGCCAACCTGAACCCTCAATTACCCTAAGAATAATTTAATAATCAGTTACCCTATCCAAAGGCAGGTGGTTTATTTTTGCCTATTTGAGAGCAGACTAGCAAGAATTGCCTGACTGGCAAGCAATGCCCCAAAGGCATTCTTATTTCATGCCAAGGACACATGCACCAATCCTACAAGAGTCCCAGCCTAGAAAGGTTTGATTATACTGTTTTGAAATGCATAGAGGGGAAAAAAAAAAGTATAACTTTATGTTGCACAGTACTCAAACTTTTGGGGTGGGGGAAGCAGGTATAAGCAATGACCCACAGCCTAAGCCCAGTCCAGCTCACTCTGGACCAGCTCCCACACATCCAGCTGCATTTTTTTTTTTTCCAAGGAGATCGTTGCTACAGAATAAAAAAAAAAAAATATAATTCACAAAGACCAGTGACTAAGCACACACTGTTCTCAGGCATTTTCAGCATCCATCCATAGAAAACTGCTCTGCCAATTGGCTCTCTTCAGTTGCCATAAAAGCCAGTAATGCAGAACTGGAAGTCAAAACGGCTCAAGAAAAGCAGCTGCAGCTGCACATGTTCATGTTATGAGCCCTGCCATTAACACCTGGGAA
Organism: Lepidothrix coronata; assembly: GCF_001604755.1. Classification (NCBI taxonomy): domain Eukaryota; kingdom Metazoa; phylum Chordata; class Aves; order Passeriformes; family Pipridae; genus Lepidothrix; species Lepidothrix coronata. The sequence goes on along the minus strand of NW_016690492.1, from coordinate 448,862 downwards.
GTGTTATACAGGAAATCCAGCAGAACACAACCATATTTTAAAATAGATATATCCCATTTAGCAACATTACCAAAACCCATTCTAGCCATCCACTGCAAGACCTGGGGTTCCTCTTCCAAAGGAAGAATCAAGTCTGGCAACTCAGTGCTCTCTCTTCCAAGACACATTCCTTCAGAAAACTGCAGGATTAAAGCCTTGCCATCCCTTCAACACAGAGGGTGGAAGAACACAAGATTCAGTGTTTCCATCATTCCCACAGGTTCTGTCATGCAAGTATGACAAAATACATCTCTTCTCTGCAGTTTTCTCATTTAAGATTTTGTTTGTTTAATAAATCTTTCCTTGGAGGAGCAGTCTCACATCAGCACTCGATTTAGAATACTTTAAGTGAATTTATAAACCATGTTTCAGTAGCTGCTTTTACAGCAGGGATTTCAGAGGAGACCAGAGCAGACTAAAGGCACCCAGAATGGTGTTTTGTAACTGAGGTCATTCACTGATTCCCATGATCCAGGATCCCAATATCAGGCTGCACCTGATGTTCCTACCCACCCAGGGGAAACCACACAAGCCAAGATCTCTCTTAAGCTCTTTTAGTACCATTTTAATACAAATTGATGTACACACACACGCAGAGAAAATAACAAGTGTGGCTGCACCAGAACCACAAAACTCACTGTTTGGAGTTTACTGCAGTTTCATCAATCTTTGATAATTAAAAGAAAAAAAAATAGGAAAACACAGTAGTAGGAGGAAAATGTGCATTTATCCTGCTCAGCATCCAAATCCAAAGTGACAGCATGGACTTTGCCACTTATTCCTAATGCTAATCTATGCACATACAAGGATTTACTAGTTATATCTGCAAAATAGTTAAACAAAAGCCCACAAAATAAAACATAGCCGGTAATTCACGTGTTGATTTTCATCTCTGTTTGTGTTGTCCTCTCACGATACATAATTTCAACTGTCAAATACACATTTTCAAATGTATTACTGGAACATTCCTCAGTCCAGAGTCCATGCTTACTTCTTGCTGGGAGTTACAGCTGAGTAAACAGCCAAAATTGTATCAGGTCACTTTAACTAACCCATTTCAAGTCAATTGTGGTTGCTGTCTTTCAGTGCTGGGAAGAAAAAGCATTCGTGGCTGAGTTTCAGAATATATAAATACTTATGTAAAGCAACGTTTTCAGCTCCAGGAGTGTGTTCATTAGGAGACAGTGAAGCATCTCCAGTAACTAAGACATGGGCTGTTCAAAATCTGAGCCATTTTAAGTTAATATTAAAAAAAAAAAAAGTAGAGAGCAACGTGCTATATGTCCTGGCTCTTAAGCACTGCATTGACCATAAAAAACATATATAGCAGGAAAATTATTCTCTCTCATGGTTTGCTTGAGATTTGCTGTTTCTACAAGTGTTCCAGCTTGTTCTCATTCACTGTAACACCCTCAGGTTGAAATGCAAGTGGGGTGTGACTCTTCCATAAGGCAGTTTATTCATACATCTGCCAAACTGACTGCAGTAATGTTGTGACTGTTCACATACTTTACAGCCTGAACACCAAAATGCTAAATAATTAAGGAAGGCTCCAATGAATTAGAAACATTCAGAATTATTTGTAAAAACTATTTCAAAAATATATAACGGATAACTAAAATAATCAATGCAAATATTTGTTGATGCACTTAGTACCATCTTGATGCCTAAACCCCTTTGAAAAGACCAGTTTGAACTTTTTTTAACACCTTAACGAAATACCTTTTCCAAACACAGGAATTACTTTACCCTTTCAAGGTATGAACTTGGGTTCTGCATTTCATTGGTGCTTGGACAGGCTCAAATGCACCCTCTGTCCTTACACATCAAGCAAAGCATTGCAAGTCTCTGCAAAGTTTATTTCTCCTGACTGATTGTTGGCTCATTCCTTGCATTGTGGCAGCAGGACAATGGCACAGGAACCCACAGGATACCTTGGGAGCAGCCCTCAGCCCTTGGCTACTGGCTAACCACGGGACCCTGGCAAATCTCAGCTCCAGCATTTCCTAAATACCCTCAGTACACTGATCTAGAGAGAATTCCCAAAACACGGGGAATTTCCTCTAACACCAGTTAGCACTCACCAGAGTGAGTGTTCACACAGCTATGGCCACTTAAAAAAATAAACAAGGGATCACTGAAATCAAGATTTTTTACACTCTCCATCTCGTCTGCTGACAAAATTGTGAAAAGCAAAGCCTTTAAATTGCTGTTATGTACCAAAACCAATGAAGATGCACAAGACCCTGTACTGTGTTGCTGTAATTTCCTCATGCAGCAAGGGGAGGACAAATTGAGAAAAGCAAACTCTTTGTCATAGCGTGGATTCATGCTCAGAGGAAAACCATTCAGGGTGAGACTGAATTCATGTGATAACCAACTTGTACTTTCCTTTGTTCCCACAATTTGTCCCTTCCATCACCTTCTTCCTCCCTTGAAGTAACAACCCTTTTGTTCAGGCAGCATTTCCACTTTCTGTATGATATACACCTCCAAAATCACTTTGAATATCTGAGGAGTTAAAGTTGTTGAACACCGGAGCCAGGAGGAAAACAAATTAAACAAATTAGTTTAAATCCAGTGTGCTTCTGAAAAATCTTTCCTTTGGCTTTCCACAGCTCCATCTGCATGGTGATCTCTGTAGACTCACATACAGATTTAAACTTGACATTATCTAACGTATCTTGGGAAAAATCCTGCACAGCAAATTGAATTTTAGAAGTAGTAGTGCATTCAATAAGGAACTAATGCATTATATTTATTTCAATTGCAGCAGAAAAACGTTAAGGATAATAAACTTATTTGGAACTTACATTCTTTAGCCTACATTTGAATACATATCTTACATTTTAATGTTACAGTGTTAGATTTTTTTTTTAAGTCTAGCTTTTGTGAGTAAACAAACTACTCCAGTCAATTTGGTGAGTGAGGGGAAAACAGCAAAAAAAACCCATAAACATCCTGTACCCAACCTATGGCTCGTTCAATTCTAGCAGAGGTCACTGCTTTCACTGAAAATAGCAAAATCAACCCTTATTAAAAGTGAGTGCAGACAACTTCCACTTAGAATTTAGTTTCAATCCGGTTGCTTGCCACTTTAATTCAGCCCTTGCTCCCGCTCTGTGATATGCAAATATCTCTCCTCTGAGCCCCCACGGCCAAGGCAGGGTTTGAAAATAATCTGAGAGAACAGTGTGCTATTTAAGGGCCTGACAACGAGCACAGAAATGCTGTTTTGTGCTCAAGGGAACCCTGCACAGACCATCTGCTGCCTCCGTGATTCCCTGACGCCTGTCACAGGGAGTGGGGGGGGAAAGGCACGGGAGGGAAGCAGAGGGATCATCCCGGAGAAGGGAAGGAGAACGTGGGATCCTGCAGCACCTTGGCTACAGAGCACTGGGATCATCAGATCCGTGTCACAGAATCATGGAATCACCTGGGTTGGAAGGGACCTCCGAGATCATCAAGTCCAACCCTTGATCCAACCCCGCCATGGTTCCCAGCCCATGGCACTGATGCCACATCCAGTCTCAGCTTAAAAACCTCCAGGGATGGAGAATCCACCACTTCCCTGGGCAGCCCATTCCAATGGCTGAGCACCCTCTCTGGAAAGAAATTCTAATATCCAACCTAAACCTCCCCTGGCACAGCTTAAGATGGAGCCTCTTGTCTTGCTGATGGTTGCCTGGGAAAAGAGACCAACCCCCCCTGGCTCCCCCCTCCTGTCAGGGAGTTGTAGAGAGTGAGGAGGTCTCCCCTGAGCCTCCTCTTCTCCAGGCTGAACAGCCCCAGCTCCCTCAGCCTCTCCTCACAGCACTTGTGCTCCAGTCCCTTCCCCGGCCTTGTTGCCCTTCTCTGGCCCTGCTCCAGCCCCTCCATGTCCTTCCTGAGCTGAGGGCCCAGAACTGGACACAGCACTCCAGGGGTGGCCTCACCAGTGCTGAGTCCAGGGGAAGAATCACTTCCTTGGACCTGTTGGCCACCCTGTTTCTGAGCCAGGCCAGGATCCATTGGCTGTGTCAGGGGCTGTGACCTCACCTCTGGGACATGGTCCCTTTGGGAATTACCTCACTGTGCATTTGTGTCACCAGAGCAGCATTACACATTAAGATACAGAGTGATTTTGGTTTATAGGATCAGACAGCACCGAATCAGAGAAAATTAGAGATATCAGGGGAAAATACAGTTACTGCAAACACAATAGGCTTGGGTTTGATTTTTTTTTTAGTATTTTAAGAAGGTCTGCGTAAGGACAAGCTCGTTCTGCTTTATAACCTTGTGCCTTGCCTCTTTCTCCTCTCTCCCTCAAGGAATGAAAAATGACATTGCCCACAGAATCCAAGAATTGTTACCCAATTGCCTTTGTTAAAGCCATCAAAATGCTAGAATTCACAATTCTAATGGTTATCACAGTATATCCCAAAGAAAGAGGTGTTGGGATTCCACTCTGCACACAGACTAAAGGATGTTTTTCAGGTCCAGGAGCACCAAGTTCAGAGAATTGTTATTCTTCTTAGAAATAACAATTCTTCTTGTTATTCCTTCTAGGAAAGGAATCCTTTTTCTGTAGCAGAGGGTTTTGTGGAAAATCTGGAACACTGAATATCACAACCACTGCAGTGTTCTCACCCGTGTTTTATCGGAGAGAAACAGGTAAGTGAAATTTAAATCAAGGCAGAAAAGAAAATAAATTCCTTCAGGATTATATTTCACATAGATTTCTTTAAAGCATCCCCACTCTTCAACACATCTTATTATTTCTTCTATGTGAAACATCCTTGAGCCCAACATGTTCCACTGATTCCTAAACTCTGTTTATAAGAAGGATGCCAATCCTCCCCTGTGCATACATGCTCTGATAAGGATTTTAAAGCTGTTGCCTATTTTATTATTCAGTTTGGAGATTTTAACCAGTGATCTGATATTAGATTAACTGGGATTTCTCTAGAAAACCTGCCTTGCTTCGATCAGCCTGTCATGGAGATAAACAGGACACATCTCAAAGTTAAAACTCCTCTCCCTTCCTTATACTTTCAATCCTCTGTCCAAAGCAATGACAGATATACTCCAAGGAAGAGAATAATCCTCCTTTTTACATCTTGATTTTACAGGGACAATACTTTTTTCCAATTTTGTTCTTTAAATAAAAATCACTTCTGTTAATATTCTCCCCAATACAGGTCGATGAAACAAATACTATTAAAGAGGAGAAAACAAGTTTGAACTATTCAGATTTGAACATCAAAGGGTTGCAGGAAGTGGAATGCAGCTATGAAAGAAAAATACAGCCTCCTAACCCATTTTATACACAGCAGGACCAGAGTAAAATTCAAGTTCTTGTCTCTCCTACAACAGTTGTGACAACAGGTGATCCTGTTGCCACAGTAAGGTTCTCCCCACCCCCAAATGGAAGCACCGGACAGAAGTAAACAAGAAAAAAGATGAAAGTAAATAGCTTAATTTCCTAATTTATCCATTTCAATCAATTTTCTTGTATATGTCACATTTGTGACACTAAAATTGATGATCCACAACGAAAGAAAAATACATCTTTCCAGAACTACTACAAATATGCTTTGCTTGAACTAAAACCACAGGGTCTTTAAGCACAGCAATATTGGAAATTTTTTCCTGAACCTTCCAGCAGCTATAAAATTTAGGTCAATAATATACCTCAGTTAGGGAGAAAGCCAACTACAGTAACCTGGGCAAGCCTGGCATTTACCTGCCAATCCCACGTGTGGACTGCAGTGTTGCCAGCTCCCCATCCTAAAACACTGTCTTTCCTTTTCACTGAAACCCAAACTTTTCCAGAGCCTAAAAGTTATTATATCAAGTAAAAAGGCAAGATAGATCTAGCACGAAATGCTTTGGAAAAACACCTCCCATCCATTTAACTGTTTGCCATGATGTTTGCCAACAGATTTCACCACTCCCTAAATGTTTGGTTCATAAGTAAACAGAAGCAGAGGGAGATGTAAACATTTCTCACGAATATGTTTAATGCCCTGTTTCAGGCACATCCCTCATTTGGTTAGTTTGAGCTCTCTGCACTTCAGGTGACCTCCTGCACATTTATGGAGACTCACATACTCCTTTCCTTCTCCCCTTCCTCTGCCCTCTTTCACCCCCCATACACACAAGCACACTGCTGTACGCACCAGATTAAAAATTAAAACGTCCTGGAGTAAAAACAGGTCCTTACAGTCTGAAATTTGATCCTTCCAAATAAAAATACATGAGAATATTGCAGTGGTTTTGACATTCAGTGTTCCAGATTTTCCACAAAACCCCTCTGCTACAGAAAAAGGATTCCTTCCCTAGAAGGAATAACAAGAATTGTTATTTCTAAGAACAAGAACAGTTCTCTGAACTTGGTGCTCCTGGACCTGAAAAACATCCTTTAGTCTGTGTGCAGAGTGGAATCCCAACACCTCTTTTTTTTGAGATATACTGTGATAAGCATTAGAATTGTGAATTCTAATATTTCAAGTTCTGTTCAGTTTAACAAAGGCCATGCTAAACTGGGTGTTTGAAACACTTTTTTTTCCCCCCAGAAATTTAAGGCAGATAATGTATTCTTCTTGTAAGGTTTTTAAAAAAAGACTTTTTGAGCCAAACTGAATCTTCTCATGATATTTGCATTAGAAATAAATCACCACAGCTCTGACCTGTTGAGTGTGCTACATAAAGGACAGGCTTTCCATCAGAAATATATCACAGATGGCATTTGAACATGCAGAAATAACTCTGCTTGCTCACAAGCATTTTAGAGAGTGATGCTTGTTATTTCTTTTTGAAGAAGTCATGCAACTTTCATGAACAAGCTACTTCAGCCTGCAAAGTAACCCCTGAGCAAAATATTGTGAAGTAAGGGACACACTACAAATAAACATTAAAAACCACTTGCACATAAAAAAATGAAGTGAAAAACACCTATTAGAAAGGATAGACAGGAGTCAGGAAAAAAAAGGGAACTTAGAGCAAAATCTGTTTGCTTAAATAATTAAATGTGTTTCAATACAAAAACCTATCTCTGTGTTTCCAATTGTCTAAATATTTGTCCAGTTATTAATCCAAATATGGAAACAAACCAAAGCACTGCACTTCAAATCCTTTCAGTCTGTTCCTTTATCCCTGGAGATGCCTTCTTGAAATACGAGTCCAAAATGAAATCTCTCAGTTCCTACTGACAACTCATTTCTTCAGAATATCATTAAACTGAACGAGACAAACCCCATGAAACAGAATATATTACCAGATCCAGAAAGTTATCTTGAATCTGTTGAAAGCATCGATATTAAACCTTGTAAGAAGTTCAAGTCTGTAACAAAAGGTATGATTTTCTACTGGACACTTAAGGGACATTTGGTAGCTAAGTCTTTCCAGGCCTGGAAAATCTAATGCTTTTAAATAAATTCCTTCAATAGATTTGTCCAGAGTTTGGACAAAACAATAAGTGCATGTTGTCTCTTTAATTAACAGGTAAAGACAATGATTTGAAGAGTATTAGGACAATTCTGAAAACACAAGTCCATACAACCTTCAGTCCTTCTCTTTAAGGAAAAGAGTGGAACTGTAAATTGTCACGAGAGAAATTTGCACAGCCTGAAAGTTGTCACAAGTTCTCAGCAGCTCTGCTGCATCACTGCAGTGCCCTCAGCTCACAAATCAACAGGCCTTCAACCATTTTTAACTGCACTTTAGCACAGGTGGGAAAAATAGTGCTTTTGTAGGCAAAGCTTAAGTCAGAAGTTTTGAAACACTTTCAGAGACATATACCTAAAACCCCCCAAATTAAAGCAATGGGGAAAACTCCTATATTGTAGGGAGTGTACCCTCTACAAACACACCCCTGCACATTAACAGGGGGAAAGGAAACAAGGTTAAGAGAACGCTGCGAGGACTGGAAAGCAATAGATCCCTATAAATTATTTTAGTTCTAATTTTAGTTCTAGCATGAAGTTTTTCACTTCTATGATAGTGTCTTGCTTCGTGCCTGAATTCCCCAAAGGACAAACCAAACCACCTGAGAAAAGTCAACCAACCACTCTGTTTTTTCAAAACCCAGTAGCAAGGTGATTTAATTGTTTCCATGACTAAGCAAAACAATCCACATTATTCATTACCAGTCTTCACCTTTTCCCAATTTCCTAGTGAAACCAAAGGAGATGGATATAATCTCAAAGAGGAGTTATCATCCAGCATCGAACTTGGGTTGACATGAGGTCTGCAATGATCATTCAAAGCTGCAGTGATCGATACCACAGCCCAAGTGTCTAACCCAGAGGGCATTAAAGTATCCTGTTACAGTGTATCTGAAGGATCACATCTGAGCTTCAGAGGAGATCAATACCGAGGGAGAGAAAAGGGAAAATTCTCAGCCAATAGAAGCTGCAAATAAAACCCTCTCTAAGCAGCTTCAGCTTTCCATTTTACATGGAAACTATTTTACTTAAGTTTTATGTTTCCAGATGAAGACACAGGCTTGTGTTATGGAAGACAATCCCATCACAACCATCCAGCACTCTACATGAAAGTCTCTTTTTGCAGATGAGTGTCTACACATTTTACACACAAACAATTGCAGGTAAACACGGAATAAAGTCAATCCAGTTCAGTCTGGAGTGGAGAAGGAAACACAGGCACAGTCAGGTGACAATACTCAAAAGCACAACACTAAAGAGAGCTGTATTTTGTCAACCCAGTGAAGAACCTCTACTTGCAGAAGATACAGCATTTTGTTCAGTGTTACAAAACACTGGGTTTTTTCTGCTGATTTAGCAGATGTGCCATTCTCTATTTTTAATGCAAAGATAAAGCTCATGAGTCACCTCAAAATCTGCAACCGGTTTTCTTCGCTTTCTCCTTTCCAAAGTGGCAAACATTTCAAATTCAGCTCTAACACAAAGAATACTCTGTGCCCTAACACCTGCCTGTTCCCATTTAGTGTGTCAAGGTATGAAAATGGAACAACAGCATTTAAAAAACAAATTGGCCTCCAGGACACAAATATTGAGAATAGGCTCATTTTTACTGTTATGACTTTGTAACAAATCACTTCTTTATCTAATGAAAAAATAAAATGAAAAAGGAAAATAGTAGTACCCTCAAACTAGACTAAGATTTACTTGCCAAGTCAGTCACTGAGTGATCTTTGAGTTAAAAAAGGAACTTTTACCTAAACAGCATATTCACACCCTCCTATGTACAAGGATTGACTCATTTGTAGATCTTCTCCTTTACTGCTATCTGGAAACTTTTTCTATTCCACTACTGGCTAAAATTATTTTTATATCTTTAAGTATATTTGATATCACAGTACTACTTCATTAGGTTAAAAGTAGGAGTAGGACTTGTCTAGTCTCCTTTTAATAAATTTATTCAATTAATTATTTATTTTCCTCTGAAAAAAAATCCCATTCAACAAAATCCTTCCTTAATCCCATGCCTATAACTTCCCCTCAGGTCCTTTGCAGCTCCATCCTCTGATGTCCCAACTCCCTGCTCCCAGTTCACCTCCCATCCCACTGTAGGAAACCATCACTTGCCTGATTCCCCAATTACTGTCCATTTTCACTATCTACTCCTGCTTAGCATTCACTGCTAAACCTTTCTTGTTTGGTTTGTGTCACTTACTTTGCTCACTCCTTTTCCCCCCACACTGTCAGGCTCTCACACTTGCTGCTTTCTCTCCCCCCATGTCTGGACTCCAGGAGGATTCCTCTACTTAAGGTGCCACTCAACCTTCCTGTCACATCAGCATGTCACCAGAAAAGCCACCTATCATCAGTGTAGATGACTTATTTCACCAGCAAAACATGAAGGAATACAGAGTTACTTTATGATTTCTAAATATACATGTGACAGATTTGATGATTTTTCTGCCTCGTCCTTCTCCAGAGGGGAATCTCTGATTATGAAGGACTGAACGTTCTTCTCTGTTCAGAAGAGTGTGAGCCTACTGCAGGCACAGTCCATCATTTCAGTGGTATATTTAATTAAAAAAAAAAAGCATAAAGTGTTCCCCACCATCAATGCACATCACTGACCATCAGCAAAAACATATTGCAGGAACAACAGCATCAAAGTTGTAGGCACTTTCAAACCTGATTCCACATCCTGGCCATGTGATTGACACTTTACACAGGGCATCAACTGTAAAAATGCCAATAAATTTGAATCAAAATCTTCCAGCTGGCCTTTCCCAGCAGGCAGGAATAAAAGTTTGTGCAGTACATGAGTGAAGCTGGATGACTTCTCTGTGCTGAGAATGATGGTCACAAATCACATCTCGCTGCTTTCCTGTACTACAGAAAGAAGACAGTACTACAAGTTCCAGCTTACTTAGAACCTGGTTTTCTCTGCCTTCGGAAAAGATCCAGAAGGAACCCACTGCAGAAATTTAGCAAGTACCAGAAATGGTAACTGCTGCTAGAAATATCAATTACCATCTTCAAACAAGGTTTCCCAAGTCAAGCACTAAAATTTCTTCCTCAGATTTCATTGCGTATTTGTCTAAATTCATTTTGACGTGGACAAACACAATTATTCTCTTGCAGTGGACATGCCTAACATCAGTGTGATGGTGACAGGTGGATCACTGACCAGTTATGGCCATTTCCAGAGGCAAAATGTTACAAAATGACCAACTTACTTTGTGTGCTTGCTCCAGGCCCAAAGTGAACAACTGAGAAACCAGGCACGGCACCCTCTGCCATTCCAAGTCACACAAGCTTAGAGAGGACAAACAGCACATAGTAGAGGACCTATAAAGTCTAGTACATCTTTTTCTTTACTCTAGGCCCTTTCCCAGCAAGCTACAATTAGTTCTGAAATGCCCTTCAAGCTATTGATGTAACCAGCCAGGCATTCCAGATTGATGGGGACTCCATAATTAGAGCTGGACAGGCTCTAAGGCAAGCTCAGTTTTAACTCCAGCAGGCAAACAAGGAGAACACAAGCCTTGGTAGCTCCTTTTACCTTCTGTATTGAAGAGTTATGGGAGTTTGCATAAACAGATAAACAAACACCCTTCAAGTTAAAACAGAAAAAATTAAGATTTTTGAGGGGAAAAAAAAATTGTGCAACATATTTTGGAAAAACAAAGAACGTGGTGAGTGTTATTCAGAAAATATTAAAGGTTTCCTTTAAAGTCATCATAAATTAAAGTGTTAAACAACTTTGGAAATCTGTAGGGAAAGTTCTCAAGTGTCCCTGAGCTTTTGACACAGCTGTTCTATCACTGGATAATTTTTCCCCCCCCAAGATTTAATCTTTTCCTTACTTATATGGGAAAGAATAGATGAGCTTCAATAGAAGTCAGAAGTCCCACTATAAAATAGTTAAGAGTTGCACAGTCTATGTTTTTGTTATTTATACTGTGTATTCCATAGAGCACTTTGCTTCCAATGGATCACAGACAGAGCTCTAAAAGCAGTATTTCTGACAAGAAAAGGGAGGAAAACACAAAAACAAAGCCTGTTTCAGGTGCTCCCGAGCAGGGACAGACTCTGACAGACACTTCAGTTGGTTGCCTTGAGCACAAAAACGTGCAGGGGAAGAGACCCTGAATCTCTCAGGACTAAGGCAGCAAGTGTTAAACAACCAAAAGCTTCCCCACAGGACCTGAAGGCAAGGTATTTTTCAGCTTACACCACACAATGAAAAAGAAATTCCTCAAGCTATCCTAACTAATGGGAACAGAGTGAAAATTCAACACCGTGCCCAGAAGAGACAAAGAACGAGTATCCTAGATTTTCAGCCCCTATCAAGTACATACAGATATCTTACAACACATCCTTTGCCTCTTCAAACTCATTCTGTAGTAAAATCTTGATTGCTACAAGGTCACACTTCATGTATTTCAGGGTTTTACCTTACATAAAAGAGCCAGATCTTTCTCACTTGAAATGATTTGCCCCACTGGAGGGTATAGAACTACAGGCAGCAGTAAAATTAACCAGATTTGGCTGCATACAACAGCCCCAACAGGTTTGTTATTTCTAGTTATCAGAAGTTTGTTTAGTTTGATAACCCGAAAAAATATTTCATGGCACTGGATAAAGTACCTTTACAGACCAGCTCAATTCATAATAATTCCTTTAGATATTTTCTCATTATTAGAATTTCCTGGTAATTTCCATTAACCAGTCACCTGGAGATACCCTGTTACAGCTATAATCACAGAAATGCCTCCCTTATCCCACTGTCAAGATACTCAAACTCACTGTTTGGCTTCCTACTCTGCTTTGGTGCCACCAAACCCCTCATCCCCTTCTCCCAGAAAAAAAACCCCTAACCTGTTGACATATCAAATTTGATTCCTTACAAGCCACACTTATTTAGCCTCTGGGAGCAAGATGGCACTTCAGTTTCTCAGAAGTATTTTGTTTAATTCATCAAGATGATTTAAAAGACTTGAGAACAAATAGATTATTTGAGTTAGAGTACTATTTAGTAACTACTTGTTAACTGAGAGTTAGACCTGACTTTTTTCCCCATGATTCCCAAGGGATACACCCCTTTAGTAGTGCTCAAAGATCCACAGCCCAACAAGAAGTTTTCCTCAATGAGAAGATTTTGCCCCTCCAAAGATACTCATGGGAGGTAATGGAGATGTTTAAGGTGATAAGGAAATACTCCTTGACCCTGGAGAGCACTGAGAAGCAGCCAGGTAAAAAGCAGGCTCCTTTCAGAGCATGAAAACCATGAGCCAAGCCCATGTGCCTGTTCCTTTCAGTGGCATTCCAGACAGATCATGGTACCCACAGTGCCACCCCTTTTTATGTGACAAGGTGCAAAATTCCTTTGCAATTTAGATGGAGTTTTTGCAATCCAAAATAAAAGCCAAGAGTCAATTCCAGATCCAAAATGTTACTCATTGATTTATCCCCTAATGTCTCCTAAACCGGGGCTTCAGTGAGTGTTTCCAAAATTTTCCCTGCAATTTCCGAAGCACATTTAAGTGCAGTGCCTACATCAATGATCTTTTTCTAAGTGACAGACTTACAAGATCTTCTGAGAAAACCCACATCATGGACTGATCTGTGTGCAACTGTTCCCTCCTAAATCAAAAGCTGAGAGCCAGTGTCCTCCCAGCAACCCTCCTGCCCAGTGGGTTTAGTTTTTAACCAGAGATATTCACCCCTAGCTCTTCAATTTCCTCTTTAGATTCTTTTTTTTTTTTCCATTAGGAATGGGAGATCATTTTTATGCAAATCAAAGATCCAAAGGAGTATTTAAATTTCCAACACTTCCATTTGTACAACAGGTACAAAGAGAGCAATACATCCCCCAGATGTATCGAGATATCCTTCTGTGCTGCTGTTCAATCAATCTTTCTCCAGTTTTGCCTCAAATAACACAGGGAAGAGTATTCTCAACAAGTTCAACTTCATCACAAGTAAAAGTTGTCCTATTCCTTCCTATAATGAACTCTGGATCCCTGGTGAGTAACTCACATTTAACTGGCAACATTCTGGGCTGCTTATATGAACTGCAACAGCCTGAACAGCTTGAACCTCAATAAAATGTGCAGTAAATGACTGAGCTAATTTAACCTCATTAATCCTCGAACCAATGGAATAATTTGATGTCCATGCAGCAGCTTGTGCACAGCCTCCAACATAAACATGGCCCTGTAGGAAATCCAGCCCAGAAATGTGCTGCAGCCCCACTGCCGGGGTTCTCACGGTTGGGAAAACTTGATTTTCCCGTGATTCCTGAGCCCCATCACCAGCTCTATCTCATGAGTCACACGCTTTGTTTGGGCTTGTTAACGGGCAAAGTGCTTTTTCCAAACTGGAACTATCCTGAAACCCCCCCGGTGCAGCAATTTCAGAGAAGAGACTGTTTTATCTGTAAACTATTTACCTTGAGTTTCAACATTACCAGGAAAGGAAAACACTCCAAACCAAGCAGGATTGGCACTTTCAGGTGGGGAATTAGTTGGATTTAGCTCCCTAATAATCACTAATTACAGCAGCATTTGAACAAGTTAGTTTCTGAAGCAGTTGGAAAACTACTTAGTTCCAAAGAATGTAAGGTCCCCCAAAATATTGATCCACATCTACTTTCAGAGAGACATTTAAAAGTACTCTTTGTACTGTTTGTTCTCAGAATTACTGCTTAAAGCCAGGTATTTTATTTCATTAAACAGAACACATTTAAAACAAGATCAGAGCCTAATAGCAAAACACATCACCCACAAAACACTGCTGTGTGGACTTGGGTGGCAAAATGAGGACAGCTTCTAAACACAGAAAAACAAATCAAGAGGGGGAATATTTCTAAGCACATAAACATTAATTTCATTACCACACACAAGAACTTGACTTTTGAAGGAACTTGGTCTTCATTTTCAGGTCCTGTGACCTTTTATTGGGCTTGGCCAATCGGGAGTGTGAGGCAAAACCATTTGTGTAAGCACCACCCTCAGATCAGCAATTGTTGATTTATACAGATACAAACTGATGCTCACTCTAAATCACGTGTTTTGGAAATAGTTTCTATAAAAGAGGCTCAGCTTTAGAAATATTTGTTTCCCAAGCTTTGCATGTGATCTTTCTGAATCAAAAATACTGAATTTGACAAGGCTTGAAAAGATTAACAGGCAAAGCTGTTCTAAAACTACTAAGGTTTTGGATTGCTTCCTCAGAAGTCAATTTAAATGTATTCCCCAATAATAGCTAACCAGCAAAAGGAGTGAATTATATAATTAAATCATGTTTAATAAGAGTTTTAGTAGTGTACTTTCTTCCTGTCACTCCCCTACTACCTGGTTTATAGGTTGCTATTAGAGACAACAAGAAAGCACAATATTTATTTGCCTAATTTAATTTTCCTTATGGACATGCATTGCCCAGAAGATTCAGTCCAAACTCTCTAGTCTGCCTTCTATCAGAGAATATCAAACACCAAAACAACATAATACCAATACAACCCCCCAATATAAACTACTCACTGTTCTTTCTTCATCAGCCACTCGATACTTCATGGAACAGGAGAGCTTTGTCTTTCCTTCTAACACTTTGACAAGGCAGGTTAAGTGTTTTAAAGGGAATTCTGAACTCACTACCATCTGCCAACACACAAAGAAAGAATTCTCCAGAATAGATGTCAAAAAACTGGAATAATAAAATTGAGGTCTAAATGGAAGTTAAAAGAAAAAAAAAAAGCAAGCCTTTCTCCACCAGGTTCAGGTTCACCTGCAACTAAATCCTCTTGTGGCAGGTAGTTTTAAATAGTTATTTTACTCACAAATTCTCCTGTAACAAGTTTTTCTTGGAAGTGAAACAAACAATTTCTAGTACAAACATAACTCTCCATAACTGACCAGACAGAAGAGCACTACATTTCAAATTACTACAGAAAACAGGCTGCTTTTTTTAGAAAGATGATTTAATATGAAAACAATTTGGACAGTAACTTTACTCAGGAGTGATAGAATCAGCCATGTATCTTGTGAATGGGAAACTTCTGAGGAGACAAGTTTTCCCTGGAAGGGGAATGAAATAGAACAATTTACATTTTCCAACCACAATGCAGGCTCCTGTGCAAAGTTCATCCAAAAAACTTGGAGCATAAATCAAAGGCACGGATCTGGTTCTCACACCCACCTTATTGCCCAAGAGATTTTGTCATAATCCTTGCATTGCAGTCACTGGGTTTCCTAAATATTCATTTCCTTCACATCTATCTCGTACATCTACTTGTAACTCATTTGGGGGATTTTGCTCTGGTTTCTAATTGTTCATTTGTTTTTCAACAAGGCCACAGAACTTCAACATGGTATTCAGGAAAATTAGTTTTGATGCCATTTTTACATTAGAACCCACATTTTCAATACTCTTTGCCTGTTTGTCCACATCACAGAAGGACCCTAAAAGCCATAAACCCATTACTTCAGTAGCCTTATGGAGGAGTAATTCAACTAATTCTTGCAAAATAAACCACCAACTTACAAAAAAAAAATGGGAAAAAGAGTCTTCACTGGATTAATCATCACAGCCATACAAATACTGTGCTGCCATTAACATCATGTCTACTGGAAAAGCACCTTGCCCTGTAAAAGAGCAACACTGAAGGTCAAAGGCTTTAAGAGAAAAATATGAATTTAGTGGTAAAGGATCTTTTCTGCACTCATCTCACAAATATTTGTTATTTCAAGAACAAAGCATAACATTTCATTGCAGGTGGTAGGGTAATATAGCACAGACTCAGAGATACAGAGCAACTTCTGCAGTGGAATTTGTAGTTAAATTTATAGCCATGTATTTTTACTAAACCTGAAGAACTGCAGGTACTGAGCAGACTTGTGTGCTGCACTAAAAACTGCTCACCTTCAGTTAAGTGACAGCCATGTCCTACAACTCCTGCAGTCTGTCCTGCCTCTTTGTCCACTAACAATCACTGTCTAAACGGTGTCACAGCTTCAGGATGATGCAGAGCTCAGGTATTACTGACTAATTAGTGACAAAAACCACCTGCCCCCCTCAGAAGATGAGACACTCATTTACAGTCACAACTGTGACTGAGCTATTTCACACTCCAGCTGAAATGTTATTCTGTGCAAAGGAACAAAAACATTCCTTACTCTGACATAGCAAAGCTGATTTGTGTTTTGAATTCCAAAATTCAACAATATTACTGCAATATGAGAGCCTGTGGACTAAGCTGTCCCACACCCAAACAAGCACTGCTGACTTTTTTAACTGTTTTGATTTTTGTAGAAGGCATTTGATGAGGAGACACTGCATCTGCAAGCTTTACACAGTACTGTGGGCTAACATGCATTATTAGTAAGACAATACATTGATTAGTCATTATTAATAAGCACATCTCTCGAGTTCCTCGCTGAACTTATCAGCCCAAATTATTTGACTTCAAAATTACACGAATGCATTTTAGCTAACTTAATTCTTTTAAAGGTTTGTAAATTCCTCCTAATCAAACTTTAAGAGATTCAAAGTTTCGACTTGAATTTTCAAGTCTTATAAAACTTATTTTTAACAACAAAAGTGGGCCAGTGACTTCCTCCATTCCAGCATCAGTTGAAGTGTGATTAACATTTTTTTTCCAACTGGTCCAACAGAGCTTCAAAACAAACCAAGCAGATGCCACGAGGGTTCGTTGTTCTACTCGTATTAGAGGCAAAATTTTGGTCCTTTTGAAATGATCAGGAGGGTTTAATCACTCAGTTGAAGCTTTAGGTCTTAAACACAAGTTTTACAAGTGTTTGCTATCATTTCCTATTAAAACTTCCCAAAACCCTGCCAACCTCTTTCAAACCTGCAGTTTTTTATTGCACAGTTGTCAAAGCTTCCCCATCTTATGCTTAGTGTGCCTGATTTCTGAACTCCCATTAAAATACTTCCTCAGCTTAGAGAAAAAAAAATCATTAGTTTTGGGACTCCCCCCCCATTATACTTTTGGGACTCCCCCCCCAATCATCAAAGCTGCTGTTCACTTCCAATAATGACATATATGCTGGAAAGTCTGTCAGTCACATCTGGGAACTAATATTTTACATATCATAGAAAATCAGATGTAAAATTAACTGCTGTATTGTCTATATTTATGCACGTGAACATGGGTGACACTGGGCATAAAAAGGGCAAATTTCTGGCTGCTCAGTGTTCTCTGCACAACTTCCTTACAAAGTGTTAATGTAGGACAGCAGTGGAGTTTAAAACCAACTGTGCAGTGGCTTTAAGGAGTAAGATGTTTTTGCAGTCCAGCTAAACACTAGATCCAGGTTTGTAAAATCCCAAGCATTTCAGAGAAGAGCAGCTGCACAGCACAGGGACTGCAAGTAACCCAAGGGCAACATCTTCACATTGACCCTTCCATGAGGGAACCAATGCCCAGTAACTGCTTTGTGTGGGATGGAACTTGAGTTATCCAGGAAGTATTTTAAATGCCCAGAGTGTTTGATATCTACGTTCACTTTAAGAAGGGGAAGCATTGGCAGCAAAGTCCCTCATGGATTTCATGTGGAATTACAAATCCCTCTATTTGGTTGTAGGTTATTTTGTGTTTGATAAGTTGACTAATTTGTGAATTTTCACATTTCATTCCCCTGTTCCTCCTACATTCAGTTTATTGTCAGAAAGGGTAGAAAGCAGTTTCTTCTCGAAGTGCCATTGCTATAGCAGAAAATTATTTTAAATGCTGGCTCTATTGAGCATCCCAGCAATTGTCCTATCCCAGAGACTGGCTTTATCTGGAAAAGTCTTCCCCTCTAAGCTCTAAGAATGATTTATTCCTCATTAATTAAAAGTTTTGCCTCTGAGCAGCTCTGTTTGTGGACATCAGAGAGTTGAGGCTGTTCCAACAATTCACTTGCTTTGTTCTTTACATTATCTGAGGAACTGGCATTGGCTTCAGTTTGCAGGATATTTAAATCCATCACTCACCACAGAATCTCAAAGCACTGATTTAAATAACCACCTGAAACAAGGAATTCAGGAAAGGACACAAAGGGCAATAGAGACAACATTTGAAGCAGTTTCTGACCAGTGACATTTGGTCTTTCTTGCTCAGTGCTGGATATTTCTCATGGGCATTTCTGTACCAACAGTCACTGCTCTGGTGAGAACAAACACACTTTTGAGTGTCATTAATATACTGATCTGTAAACATCTAAAGTATATATTGATCCACAGTCTGGCTTGAGAATAACAGCCCGTGGAACAGAAAAAGCACTTAATTACCAAGACTTTTTCTAGTCAATGGTGTACATGCAAACAAAAACTGAAAGGTTTGATTAAACTCATTTTACTGTCATGCTTCAAAGGTGAACTAAAAGCCCCTTGGTTCATTTGAAAGCACAGGGATAAGTGTGCTTGCATTTAAACTGTCATAGGATCACAACAAAGGTTGCCAGAGGCAGTGAGAAAACATCAGCTCATGAAGGATAAAAGTTTAGGAATCTCAAGTTCAAGACACTGGCAGAAATGGTTTATCTAGTTCTGTTCCAGGAGGCTCATTTGCAAAAAAGTTTTGATCACAAAATGAGTCACGAATTGGTTTTCTACCTCACTATTGCTGATTCCTAGGTATCATAATATTAATGGTACCTTATCAACTTCTGCTTTTCCTCAAGGTGCATAAATCACTGTAAAATCTCTCAATCTTATTTTCCAGAAATATGGAAGGCCAGTCTTCAGACATTTTAACAGGAATCTTTCCATTGCAGGGCTGCACACTTCATTTTAATACAAACACCACATTCATCAGAACATTTTACCTCCTGATACAAAGCCAGATGAACTCCCCAAAGAAAGAGAGAACCAACTCCCCAAAGAAAGAGAGAACCAACTCCCCAAAGAAAGAGAGAACCAACTCCCCAAAGAAAGAGAGAACCAACTCCCCAAAGAGAGAGAGAACCAACTCCCCAAATTCTATACCTGATATATATTGACAGCTTGCAGATGGGTGTGATCAGTTTGTACTGTTGCCCTTTATAAGGGTTTTTGGAACATCCCAGTGAATCCAAAAGGAAGCAAAGCAAGTTTTCTAAAACAGCTGAATCAACTCTCATAGAAGATATTTCTTCATGCAGAAATCCAAATAATTTGTAAAAACAGGCAATGAGATTAATTTTATGCATAGTTTTAGAGCATAAACTACCACTGATACCTTGGGCACCTGCCTTCAGTGACTCTTACTTCAAACACAGTTGAAATATTTCTCTTCACTGTGTTACTGTCAGCCAGTGCCCACTGATACTCCAAATCATGAAGTTCTCAGGATGACTTGGCACTGTTCTTTCCTTCCCACAGTTATACATGGAACTGAGATAGCTTTTACACAGCAGAAACATTCTCTTATCTCCCCAAAGAAGTACCTCTCATAATGAAGGAAAAGGTGCAAAACTGCTCTCAATATGCAGGAAGGAAGAAGAAACCAGCACAGACCCCTAAAAAACTTTTCCACACCAGCTCTGGGAGATCAAAGAGCCACTTTTTTTTTTTTTCCAACTCCTTATTAGAAGAGAACAGAAACACGATATGCAACCAAATGTCATGAACAAGGTGTTATATGATCTTTTCAGCCAGAGAAGGCAAACTTTGTGAATACTGGGTGGAGATGTTCAGGCAGACCTTTTGAATAAGAAGTAGAAATTTTATGGTAAATATCACCACTACACACACTTTCAGATTAGGGCATTCACAGAGGCAATTTAACAGAAAAATATATTTGAAATACTATTAAGCACAACCTTTAGCTCTAGACAAATTGCCCAGGGTACCAAGACAGGGCTCAATTCAAGTGATTTTGAGTGAAAAACTCCTTTGAATGAAGCACATAAGAGGCTTGACCTCAATTTTCCATTTCACAAGGCAGGTTATTTTTCAGAACATCAAATAACCAACCAAAATACGGGTCATTTGTTTGGCCAGACTATGTTTAGTGAATGAAATCCAACAGCTCAATTACAGCTTAGCAAACTCAAACCATTTAATTCTAAAATCCTAAATCATGCTGGACACCTATGAACTGCAAAACTGCAGAAGGTCATGAACCCTCTTCTGATCCTTGGCCACTTGCAAAAGGAAAGGATTTGCAGAAAGTACCCATGGAAAAGTCCAAAATTTGAGCACTTTTTTCTTTTATAAGCACATCATTGTCTCTGTTGTCTCACTGGTGACAGTAAGTTTACTTTGGTCAACAAGTTTTCTGAAACAAGCAAAAAAAACAAGTTATGACAACTTTTTAAGTTTCACTTAATGTTTATCTGGTAATTAAATCTATGTTGCTATTTTAGGACAATAAACTCTTAGACCTGCCACATTTCTCTTCATAGCATTCAGAATGACAGCAACCACCTTATTTTTACATTTATTGTCTGTAAATGGACACAAGTAGTGAGGACCCAGAGTTTTGACATTGTTGAACTTACTGCTGTAGCCAGCAGGGCTTCACCAATTTAATTAGATCCCCACCAAAAAAGCTGCCAAGCTTTCAGATCCCCACCAAAAAAGCTGCCAAGCTTTCAGATCCCCACCAAAAAAGCTGCCAAGCTTTCAGATCCCCACTAAAAAAGCTCCCAAGCTTTCAGATCCCCACTAAAAAAGCTCCCAAGCTTTCAGATCCCCACTAAAAAAGCTCCCAAGCTTTCAACATGTTGGACATAAGGAAATGTCACATTTTCTTCATTTCATGGCACAACCACCTCAACCCAAAGTATCTTTACCCACAAATTGCTTGGTCACTGCATTACAACTTTCAAGTGCAACTTGTTCCCATCAAGCCCCGGGTTTAAAGAGTGTTTGGGTGGGGTTTTTTTAACCCCAAACACAAAGTGCACACTGTCAGTACATTTTATGAGCAGGGTGTTGTCGGTCATGGAAAACAACAGGCCCCTCTAATTGTACTCAGACTGAAAGCAGTTCTCTTCCTTTGGGAGGAAGATTATTGGCAGCAACACCAAGGATCACTGCAACAAAGACAAAAGCTGCTGACAACAAGAGGCAGCAGGTTCCCATAACTGAACAATTCCTCCCCATCACCGGTTCTTACTTGGAGTTATTTATTCTACAGCACAAAGAATAACAAGCAAACTTGGAAGTACCCCGGTTAAGGTCTGATACAGAACGGTGCTTACCAAAAACCCATTCAGCAGAGATTTTAAACACAGAACAACAGTACACAGTTGTTAAGTGTAACAACTCCTTAACGTAACTGAAAGGAACTATTTTGCCCTTCTATTTTGTCTTGCCACAATTTCAGAGTTACAGAAATGAGAAAAAGTGATAAGAAAAAGCAAAACAGAAGTTTTCAGAACAGTTCCCACAGCTCCCTTTCTCCCACCAACTCGTGGTTCAAGTCTCTCCAGACTGTTTCAGAGCTGCAGATCTGTGGCATTTTGTTAGAGATTTACTGACTTTTCTCAGCTGTCTGTTCCATTAGATGTGACATAATTTATCCCAGGAAGATTTTCACCTCACAAGGATTTTCTTTCTAAGGATGTTCTCATAAATCTGCTTAGTAGCTGGAATGATTGTGCTTAGTGGTTACACTGATGATCAAAAGGAAAGCAAGACAGGATTAAGACTCATTGGCCAGTTTTAAGTTTGTCTTCTCTGTTTTCAAGCAAAAATTAGGAGGTTTTTGGTCAAAAAGTCAAGAAAAATAAAAAAAGAAACTGTCCAAGTACAGACAGCCCAAACAAGAGATTACACTCAAACTAAATTTTTAGGCCAGGTAATTCATGCCACTCTCTCTGAGATTATGCAAGACAGGGCAAGTTCTAATAACTAAGGGGGAATGAGGAGGAAGGAGGGATAGTTTTTCCTGTTACATCATGGTCAGAACCCCCCCCAAGGATGGATCACAACGTTTGCACCCCCTCTCACAGAGGAGCAAGGCAGTACAGAGCGACAAGTTGCTGCCCCACAGCCCACGTTGCACTGGATCAGCATTTACGAATCAAAGTGCTGGAACTGCTTTCTGGGTTGAAGGTGTGTATTTTTCCCAGTGAAGTGGGAAGCAGCATGGTCCATTCAGCTCCAGTAGAACAGCAGGCAACCCTACAAACTAACATCCTGAGGCTTATTTGTCTTAGCGTCATAACAAGGCACATTTGATATGCTGCCCCTTTGGTGACTTGGTTAAAGCACCTTTTTTTACTACTAGGAGTCCCCTGGCTCTGCAGGCAGCAGGCCCTGGAATCAGGTGTCTGGGGAGAGTTACACAATCAAGGATAGTTGGGCCATGTGACACTTTAAATCAAAACAGGTTGGGTGCCACACAAGGAACACTCCCAGCCAACTGCTCACAAAGAACTCCAGGTCGCAAGAGATTCACAGGAGCTTGGTCAACAATTTCAAGGTAATAAACAAACCCAAGGAAAAAAAAAAATCACCATGACTGAACAAGTCAAACAGTAAATATGAGATGTATTGAGTAGTGATTATTTATCTAGTCTTTCTGTTATGATTCACCGTATTTTTAGTTATACACATCCAGAGAAAACACAGCCAGTTTACTGTGCATTCCTTGGCCCAGCTTCCCAGCTTATGTTAAGCAGCTTATTCTCTCTGACTTCAGCACAGCTACTATGAATTTCACCAACTGTCTGACCCTCCTTTATTATTTTTCAAGTCTTATTTCATACTTTACACAGTGATTTTTTTTTTTTTTTGCTCAATGTTTGCTGCTCAGAACAACCTCCAGAAAGCACAAGAGTCTAAAGGTGAGTTTGGTGCATTTTTCCCTTTCCTTCTTGGAGACAGCAAGGGAACCACGAAGGACAAAGTAAAAGGAAACCAAATTGGATGGGCATTATTGACTGAATGGGAACTGGCATCTTGATTTCAGTGGCAGCAAATTGACCTCTTTTGTTTCACTCCTTGCAGTGAAACGTGCTGGAATTTTGCTGCAAACAGGGAGAGCTGAACACCTGTTCCAGTAGCATCACTTCCAATGGCATTTTCCTTCCTCATTTTCCCAGTACAATGCAATTTCTGAAGCAGTGGCTTGCTGTCCAGCCAGCTTATGAAGCACATTTGCTAAGGAAGACCACAGGATCCAAATGGAAATAAAAGTTACCACCAGCCACCCAAAATCCAACTGAATTCTCTCAAGCAGTCTCTCTAAGGGAAATCACACTTTTCTGCAAAAAAATAATTCACAATCCTACTTCCAAGCTCTTCCTGCTGTTACATTAATGCTACAATACTTCTGTGATTTCCTCAATTCACATCATTGCTTCCCCCAAACATCACAGCCATTGATTTCTACCCCATGGAAAAAGTGTTTCAGTTCTAATGGAAAAGAACAACTGGGATAATTGTACTTCTCTAACTCTGGGTTTATATGAGCTATATCTGTGAAACAAACTGCTTAAAACTGCCTGAGATGATTGGTTGTTCAAGTAATTATACTTGGACAGACATGAAAAGTGCAATATATCCAATTACTACATAAGGAAACAAAAAGGTAAAATACACTAATCCACATTTATCTTGCCCTAAAATGATGCTTATGTTCCCAGGACAAACCAAATAGTATCAGTGTCTGGGTGTAACCATCATCTCCCACAGAAACTTGTAACCTTCCACTTTACACATGATATAAATGTATTTTCATGTACACATTTCCATGCAACCCAAAATTAAGAACACATTCAGAAGTAGTCTAGCCATGACAGAGCAAATCTATCCAACTGGTTTGGTTACTGTACATGAACCATTTCAGAAAAATCCATTTTTGAAAACTGCACTGAAAAATCCTGTGTATAAATCTGAGCAATATCTTTTGCAATCAGCATTGTTGTCTCCCATTCCTCTAACAAAAAACCAAAACAAAATAAAAACAAAAACACCCAAAAAGCT
This sequence comes from Lepidothrix coronata, assembly GCF_001604755.1. NCBI lineage: Eukaryota > Metazoa > Chordata > Aves > Passeriformes > Pipridae > Lepidothrix > Lepidothrix coronata. The sequence continues at coordinate 424,479 of NW_016690492.1, read as the reverse complement.
CCCCCCCAAAAAGCTCCCCCCCAAAAAGCTCCCCCCCAAGAAAACCCAACAAAAACAAACAAAAGCAACACAACAAAAAAAACCAAAAGAAAACAACAAAAAAAATTTCAATAAAGAATGCAATTAAGACCAATTAGACAAGTTTACTGTGGAAAGTGCCAACTTCCCAGTGCAGAATAACACCCAGAATAATTCACTAAATTGGGACTTTACTTAAGTCCAGCTGCATTAGTGGCATAACAAAAACATCTGCCAGAATTTAAAAGTTAGAGGTTTCTGCAAAGTCGTCAGAAATGACAAGTAGTTCTATTATAGCTCTACGTAGGCTCTGATAACTGAAGCTTTATTCCAGCAAATCTCTGATACTATTTAAAAAATTCCTTTTTTTTTTTTTTAACCTCAAACACAAGGATCTCTCACTCATCTGTTTCTCAAGTAACACGAGAGCTACAAAGCCACTCGGTGTCCCTGTGCCTCTTTTTAAGGGCAACACCCAGCCAGGAGCCTCAGCACAAATGGTGCATTCTGGAGAAAAAAAAAAAAAGCACTTGTTTTGCAGAAGTATCAATACAGCCCCAGAAATGCAATGTAATCTGACAGATGTTATGTTTTGAATGCTTTCATATAACTTCACGTTTCAACTGGTAGAATATTAACAGGACCTACGCAGTCATTGCTTCACTTAACCTTCAAAACAACAACTACAACAACTATTGACCTTGAGTCACACAGACCCGCTTTGTAGTCCTCGGGTTCCTTTGACAAGAAACAAAATGGTAATACAGGAAACTAGAGGCAAAATGTAATCATTGACACACGACAAAGAGCAGGAAAGTGCTTCTCAGAAAATAGAATACAATATAAAACCCTCACGTGGAGGCAGCAACTAACAGCAATCCAGATTGGATATGCCCACACTGGGAAGGAAAGGTTGCTAGCAGAGAAAAGGATAAAAATCAGCAGTGATGAGTTTCCCGCCTCTCCAAAGTTTCTCTGCCCTCCTCTGAAAGCTTACGTTGAAGTTAAAGTTCCTGAGAAGCTTTAGCTCAGGTTGCCATCCTCCAGTGACATGAAAAGGCCAGAATTACACTGCCATGCTCAGAGTGCCCAGAGCCACATCCCTTCTTAAGGTAAGGTGATAGAAAGGCTGGAGAAAAAAAAAAAAACAAACACCTGATGGTTTCCTGGACCACCAGGAGCACCTGGGAAGACATTCCCAGAAACTGATAAGAGGATTAAAGGAGGAAAGGATTGATATGGAGATAACAGGGCCTTTTTCACAAAGATGAAAACACAGAAAAACAAACCTTGGGCCTCTGCCAGCTGTCTATCACCCCAAAATTAGTTTATTAACTATAGCCACTCAAACTGCCTGTGAAAAAAGGTATAAAAAGAGATTGGATCTGAGGAAAAATTGGGGAGCAGCTCTGTGGAGGTAACTGATGAGATACCTCCTTGGGACGCCTTGGGGTGAGTGATCACTTTACACACACACACAAATTTAATTTTTGCTTCCTAGTACTTTAAAGTTTTTATTTATTCTCTGTAAGTCGCTTTTGCTTTAGCGTGTGTGCCTATGCTTTGCCTTATTACTACTTAGTTTGTGGGTTTTTTTGCAGTTAGACCTCACACCAGGCACAACAAACCCCAGAAATTGTCAAAAAATTACTATTAATAAATGTGTTATTTCATGAACAGTTAGAGTGAATCTGTTTTTAGGTGCTGACAGTTTTGTCAACGGCGAAATAACTCCCAGGAGAAACTTGCTGAGGGGTTTTACTATTTCTGTATAAAGGTATCCAGTGTCCTGTCCATCTTCTGAACCTGTTAAGCAAAGGGGCTCCTCTTATTGAGACATTAACAGACTGTCTGGACATTAAAAGACTTTCATCTCCTTGTGGGGAACACTGATAGACAAACATTAAGTTAATACAAGTTGGACAAAATAAATTCTTCTTTTGTGCCCCTTTTAACGTGACAGTAGCTGGTTTGGTTATTTTCTTCAGCACCTTTGCCATCAGGGTGCCCAACACAAGTGTTGTTATCCCTGTCACACAAGTAGAGACGCTCTGAGAAGGTTCTGAGAGCACATGCCCAACAGCAAAACTCCTGTAATGCAAGCTCAGCCTGCATTTCCCAGTTGGAACGTCGACCTATTGTCTTGTATCCACCAGAGAATCACAGAAACGAGAGGAAAAAAAAAGGAAACAGAACAATTGATGTCTTTTTCCCTTCTCCCCTGCCTTGTTACTCCTGAATCATAGTTCTCAAGTTCTTAAAATGAATTGCAAGAGCTTCTAATTTGAACTGCAGAGCACAGCAGCCACAGAATCTACCTGCACTCCCTCCTTATTACAGTTCCCGGCTTTTAAATGAATATACCAACAAATCTCAAATAAGCAGCTTGCACTTCTCTGTAGGGATCTTTGGCTGTGTCTTACTTTCTCTTAATTAGCTGCATAGACCCCTTTGTGTCCCTCAGTGCAAGCAGAGAGACACAAAACACTAGCAAAGAGAAAACAAACCAGCAGCAAGAGGTCTTACTCTCTTCTCCCTCTCTCTCTCCCTTACCTCCCCCCAAAGTCATCTAAAGTCATTGAAACATTTATCAGCCATTACAATTAATTTATCAGTTCATTACATCGGCAAGCAAAGAAAATAAATCTGCATTTTGGGTGGTTTTGACCAGACAGCTTTTAAGGAAGAAAATAAAACAGCCAATAGCACATGAAGGTTTTTTTTAGATGCTTGATTTTCCTCAGTGTGCCATTTTGTCCTTCTCTTCCAAACACTAATGCTCAAAGTCACTTGTGTACATCAAGAGAGCTATAGGACAACACCCAATATCCTCAGTTCTGGTGGTTAATATTCTGAAGTGCCTCCTCACACCATAATGCATTTCTGAGGCTAATGATTGCATAGGTCATAAAATACAGAACCTACTCAACCTGGAGGTCAATAGATGCTTTTGTAGCCGCATTTTTGCCATGTCACATGATAGGTACCCCTTGTGTTCACCCTGCCATGAAGTGACAGCCACCCCTCTGAATCTGTCATTACCACAAAGTGTCAAGACCCAAGAGCTGAACGAAGCTGCTGGAAAATGGCCTTCAATTTACCATTACAGGCAGAGAGGGCAGAGTGCATGGGCAGGAGTATTTTTCAAGGGCAAGAGAGGTTGTCTTATCCCCCATGTCAAGGTTATTATTAAGCCATCCTACATTCACTGGATAAACAAAAAATTAACACTTTCAGACACAGTATTGTAAAATAATAGCATTGGAGTGATCAAACTCTACCAGGCACAATATCTGTGACTTTTTAGGGATCATCCTCCTGACACCAATGCCAGCTGCTTTCTCACCCAACCTGAGGAGGATTCTGAAGAACATTTTACCCTCCCTTTGGAGGGGGATTTTACTGCAAGCCACAAATTCCATCTTGAAACACTAAGTCATTTGCTGCATCTTTCTGTCTTTGCTTTATGAGAAATTATTTCTCGGCTCCAGGTGCCCAAGAGGAATGGTTTCGTTGCCCTTAAATTACCGCTATTAAAAGGTTGGTGGTGGCACCCAAGAGATCGGTGCACATAAAACAGACTCGATATCAGGTGATTAGCCTGCTGGTGGGACCGTGTGAGACCACTTATCCAGGCAGCTTGTCAGAGAGCTCGCATTTCTCTTTGAAGCAGCACGGAGGCAGCGCTGTGAGCGACAGCCAGGCCAGAACCTGGAGTCATTTCCCGGCGCTTGGCAGCCTAAAGACAAAGCTTCAAAGCGCTGCAAGAAATTCAGTGGGATTAGGAGAGAGACAAAAAACGGGTGAGAGGTTTGCTGCCGTTGTTTCTCGCGTACATTGCTTGCACAAGGCTGACATCCTCTGGCAAGCTGCGGTTTGACGGCTTTGATGCTGGCGATGGGCTTTGGGGCTGGAAGAAAGCAGCAAAGTACCAGTATCCCGGCACGGAGACACCCAACCCACTACAGACAGACACCCAACCCCCTACGGACAGACAGACACCCAACCCCCTACGGACAGACAGACACCCAACCCCCTACGGACAGACAGACACCCAACCCCCTACGGACAGACACCCA
>NW_016690492.1:408492-420195 GCF_001604755.1 Lepidothrix coronata | reverse complement strand
CACCCAACCCCCTACGGACACCCAACCCCCTACGGACACCCAACCCCCTACGGACACCCAACCGAGACCCAAAGGCGACAGCTGCTGGAATAGGATGACCAAAGAATTTACAACAGGTTAAATTTCAAGTGATCAACAGTACGAGGTGAAGCAGACCCCCTTCTAAACATCTGCTTGTCCCCTCCTACTAGTCATCATTTAGGTTTGAGACCTCTGAAATATGGGGTTTACAGATTTATTTCATCAAGCAGAACTGAGGATTAGCTTACTGGCAACAAGACCGCCACAAACCCCAACTTTATTCCTACACAGAGTCCTACCAGGTATTAAAGTTTTGCCTGACATGCATATCACAGACTCGGGATCTCCAGGAAACCCATTCATTTGCTTATTAAACTGTGAACAAGATCCAAATGGAAGGATGAGGAGACAATCTCAGTAGTTGGCAGCCACAGAATCACAGAACAGCTGAGATGGGAAGGAAGCTCTGGAGATCACACAGCACAAACCCCTGCTCAGATAAAAAGCAGACCACAGGTATATGCTTAAGAGCAATACCCCAACCCAACCAAAACTGGTGAATATTGCCTAGTTGGTATGTGTAAATTCCTTTTTTTTCAAATACTTAATTAGAACCTCCTGTGCAGTTTATACTTTTGAAGTTTGAATTGATAATTTTCTACCTTAAGTTATACACGTGTTACTGAAGTTCAACTGCGAGCAGCAGTGCAAGAGGATATAACAGTTTCACTCCTGTTTTGACCCTCATGGAGCAGTGGAATGATTTGAATAAAATGAAGTTTGAAGTGGAAAAAAAGGTCTCAGAATAAATGTGATGGAAGAGTAATCTTAGGCAAAAGGCTGGTCATCTTAAAAAAAGCTAATCTGAATCAAAACCTCCACGCACAATAGCAGGTCTTCTCTGGAGGCACATGCACGAAATGAGAGCTGCCACTGGGATTTAAAACATGCTGGAACAGTGGAAAAATACACAGGATAGACATGCAGTATCTGGTTTTACCCAGGTTTGCCATTGCAATGCAGGTAAAAGACCAGGTAAACCAGGGGAAAAAACCTCCCTCTGGATCAAGGCATAAGTGACCTGTGTAAAGTCACACATCACTACTCCCTCAATATTTGTTTTTATCACAGGTATTGCATCCCTTTTTACAATGATATCAAAGATAAACAGAAAATTATCTCGGAACTGAGAAGCAAGTTAAAGATTTTCCCTTCTGTGTTCCAAAATCACCTCTCTCACAGAGGTATCAACGTGACTTTTGTGGTAGCCAAGCACTATGAAAAGCTGTGCCAAACTCTTCAGTCAGTGACTAATTGAGTATGGCAGCATAATCTCCCAAGGCCAACTTCAGAAAGCGATAAAAAAAGAAATCTTTCTGAAAACTGTGCTGTTTAAACTATAGCCTTAATGAATGGTAGTTGTCAGCCCACAAGCTTTTTTCCACGGTGAAACTCCATTTACATTCCAACCACCACTGTCCCATTTCTGAGCTAGAAATGCAGCAGAATAAACACTTTGCATCAGCTCAAGGCTGATTGTTCAGTCAAAAACAGGAAGAGGTTTCCATCAACACTCATAAACAGTGTGAAATTTGGAACCGTTAACAGCTAGCAGGTATGCAGAACATGATAAAGAAATCTGCACAAAATAAAACCCCCACAACTTATTACCAACTTCTTTACCTACAAACTTCAAGCAGCAAACCAAATCCAGTTGGCAACAGACACAGAGGAACATGAAGCAGTTCATAAAAGCAAATTCCTGTCTTTCAAGAACATTAACAGCATAATAAGGGCCAGCTAAAGGTAAAAGCACTTGGCCGTACCTTGATCTTTAATCACTGGTCTTGCCAGGAGCATATTTAAGCCAGTTGTATCAGAGTAAAAAGTTATAACAGAGGCTGCACACCAGACACAAGCAGATGTCTTTGCAATACAGAGAAAAAAAAAAACAAACCTCCAAAACCCAGAGGAGGAAGTTCTTACACCCTGCAGTTCAGTTCCTGCTAGTGCCAACTGACCATTTATCCCATTCACACCCACGTGGAAACAGAAGAGTCTTCCACCAGCAATCATTGTATTCCCCACGTCCATCCCTGCTGTTTCAAAACTGAGTTGCCACTATCCTCAAGAGCCTACTTTTTTTTTTTAATATCCTCTGGAAAAACTCCTGTAACCCAGAGCACAAGGGAGTACCGTGCTTATAGAATGATCCTCATGATCATTCTAAACCACTCCTTTCCTTAACTCCTGGATTTCCCTTTGGCTTAACTTCTCTTGCTATTCTAAATCATCACTGTCCAATCCTTTAGAGAACTCTAGCTACAGAGCAGTTAAGTGAGGAATAACTTTTGATTCCTTGAAAAAAAAAAAAAAAAGGTAACTATTACTCTGAAAGTATTGTTTGCTGATTTTGGGGTGGGTTTCCCCCCTCCGCCCCCCCCAATTTTCATTACTAAGGAACCCTAGAAGCATTTCTAACTGTGTTCTAACTCCCTCAAAGAGTTCATGCAGAAGTCACAGTGGATGCTGGCAGTTTTTTAGGCACTTAGAAATTTGAAAGTGACTGCTGATTAGGCAAAAGCCATGTCTTCCAGGACTCTGATCAGAACTACAAGAACCAGGTTCCAGAGAAGGAAAATTAATCTTTTCACAACAGCATTTTTTTTTTTCAAGCACCCTAAGCATTTAACAGCAGCACTTCTAAAAATAGAGTAATACAGGACTGCATGGAAAAGATTGTTCAGGAGGTTGGAAATTGGATGCAAAGCATTAGATCATCAGTGATTCAAACACAATCCAGCACAGTGCTGACCTTTAGTAGTTACTATTAGGAAGCCTAAGAAAATAAAAGCTGATGATCTCATTCCAGTCTTTAGCAAGATGGTATCAATTCCACAAAAGCACAGACACGTTTGGAATTAATTGTCACTCTTGTTGTCAATCACCACGGAAGTTCATGGATTATGTGAGGCTCTAGTCTACTCAGACACTGTCTACACTACTTAAAAGGTACATTTTTCTCCTTTAAAACAACTACAAAATATAAACCATCCTCAGACAGACAGCAAGACCAGATAGTTCAGTATTCCTCCTACAGTTAAGCAGCAGCAGAGTTTCTTCACCCAACAAACACACTGATTTGACTCAGTTCCATAAATTGTGTTGGGGGGCTGGTTTTTGCTTTGCTTGTTGAAGAGGCCAAAGGAAACCAAAGAAAGTAATTTGGCAAAAACAACACCCACTCCTGTTCCCAGACACGGAAAGACTCAGAGAGATAAAATTCAGGAAGAACAACTCCAGTACTCAAACCCTTTTTATGCCCCAAAATTCGTGTCATCATTAGTGCACTAAGCCATTATTTTAGAATATGGGGAATTTCTATCCATCCCATTTCTCCTCTCATTCAAAACCAAACAGCAACTAAACCATTCTCTTCTGTTGCACGAGTTAAATGTGCCCAGGAGCACTGTTATACTTTGCTTTTCAGCCTCTGACATTTAGCATGTTTTGATTTGTTGCTGAACCTAGGGTGGAGATGGAATGGTCTCAAGGATGAGAGAAATCAGGGGCCTGGAAACTTAAAAATGCAAAATCAGTGCTTAGAAGGGAAAACAGGCTGCCAAAATATTTAATATCCTTGTAGAACTTAACACTTCTTACGTTACAGACAAGTGATGCAACAAATGCACAACCAGACTTGACCCAGAGCACACGGACAGGGAGGAGCAGCACAGAAAGGACACGTCATGGAAACATTCAACTCTGCTACTGGAGTCACAGTCTGCAGCTGAAATCACTAAGAGGCAGGGAGGGTCCCAAAAATCACTGTATTGCTCTGATGAGAGTCCAGAGTCTGTTGAGTACCCCTTGGACACCATTACCAACTCCAGTAAATAGTGATTCTCTCTCCCAGTGTAAGCAGTGGCTGTTGGGGTGCAGAGTCATTGTTTACACACAACACTGTCCTTTCTAAATATTTATTAGCTTTCAAGCTCAAACTTAACTCTCCTCATTTTCCCATACCACTAATGAGCTGGATTTAAGACAGATAGTGGCATAACAGTCTCTCCTGTTATCTGGAAGTACTGTTGTTTCAACTACAGAGGCTGTAGGAAAACTCGTTCTGAAAGTGTTAATAAAACATCAGGTCCATCAGTAACCCAGAGACCTCGTTCTCCAGATAAACTGCACTCTGACCAAATGCACCCTGCATTGCCATAACTATAAAGAAATGCCAGACAAACTTCATGTGGCTTTGTACACATCACCAAAATATTCACTGCAAACAATTTATGTGAATTTATTGTCTAATGTCATCCTTCATATAATGAGGACAAACTTATCACCATCTTAAGAAGACCTGTCTCAGAAATGGACCCCAAAGGCAAGGCTTACAGAGCTCACAAGCAACAAAAAAAAGTTGTTTTATAGAGTTTTACAAAGGCCTTATAAAGCTTGTGGGTTATATTTTAAGACAATACAATCACTGACAATAAAACCAATTGAAGTGGCCATAAACAGTTAAGCACAGTCTACCAGTTAGAATTACAATTTATTCTGGGGGTTTATATGAAAGCAGCATGAAACAATATTTGTGTAATTAGTCATAGGGATCTTTTGGTCTTGGCTCAATCAAGAGCAGCTAAACACTCACTAATGCTCTGCTGCTTCGGCTCTGAGGCCACCTATCCTCACTATCCTCATTTATCCTTACCCTGGATACATCTCCAAAGACAGTCTGACTGATTACAAGTGCAGTTTAACTCATTAGTACCATCTCTGGAAGTAGCTTGTGTGCCTGCTTTTAATGATCAGAAGAAAATGCCATTCTACTTCAAAGACACATCACATAATTATCTGCATTTCTGGATTCCATCTATAAACTAATTATTTGTTTGATGCTCTAAGCAATTAGTTCTTATTGCTTGAGATGCTATTCTACCTGGGGGAAATTAGTTTCTTTATACTAACTTCTCTGTCCCTTTGATAGGAGGCTTCTATTTATATGTTATTTTTTGTAGAAGTACATGGAGTTTGCTGGTTTGAGGAGGTTTTGTTACTTTTGTGTACTTAACAGCAATTTCAAAACATTTCCATCTAAAGAGGTATCACACAATGATATGGGAATTTAAAGGTTAAAAAATATCTGCTTTAACTATTTGCTTCTGGTACTACTCCATTTTTTTGACTTTGGTTTTTACTTTCAGCTGTGGCTTCCTTTGAAATTAAACTTAATTCCATTGAAGGGTGGGGGAACAGCTATTAAAAATTTGCTTAGTATTGAGAGTTCTCATTACCATTAAAACAAAACACACGAGATGCAGTATTTTCCCTTCTCCCATCACTCATGAAATCCAGTAGTCCCCTAAACAACATTCCTCTGTCGATTCAGAAGGCTCTTGCAGGCCAAAGGGGCATTTTCTGCTGCTCCTAACTCCAGGATGCCTTTGTGTGCTCCAAATATTCCCAACATTTAAGGCTTTTCACTGGTCCCTTTCAAGTTCCAAGTTGCATATTTGTATTTAAATTTCAATTTCTTGAATACGGAGAGTTTTCCAGTTCACACATCCCTGTATCTCCAAGCTCTATTAAAAGCAGTGGAATTCAACAGTTTAAAATAAACAGACATCAAGCCACAAAACATTGTGTGTCACATCTCCAGAAAGTTCCAGTGTTTCGTTATTTTCTTTCACAAAAGTGACAGAAGGTAGGACTGGGACTCTCTTGAACTGTAAAAGAACAAACAAATCTCTAATTCCTTCACACCTACAGACTGTGCCAACACAAATCACAGTTCAGATCCTCACTCTTTTCAGTAAATACAAGATCACACAAATCAAACACTTTTAAAAGACATTTGCTTGTTGTGCAAGTTGTTATGTATATCCAAAGGTGAGTTAGAACTTCTGTGTTCCTAGTACAGCACTATAAATTCCTTTTAAAATTCAACAGTCATCACAAGACACGGAAAAAGTTAAGACAGTGACATCTAAAAACCTTTTCACCCTGCAGTTAACTTGGATTTACAAGCAACTGTGTTACATGAGTATAAACTAGCAAGGATGGCCCATATTTATTACCCTTGGCCCATATTTATTACCCTTGGGGAAAAACATCCTCCAGGGAATTACTAATTGCTCTTGATAGGCCCAGTTCAGAGCACCACTGAACTGAGCCAAGTCTGAAGGCAATCACCTGAGTGGATTTGGGAAGCAAACCCAGGTCTGTTGGAGCAGCAGCAAACTGCAGCTGCTTCAAATGGACACACACTGCTAGAACTGTTCTGGAGGAGGTGACTGGAACACAAACTTCTCAGGCACCCAGATTAAATTCCCAGCTAAAGCATGAGTCAAAACCCTTTGCTAGGAGTCAAAGGAGAAAGTATCACTCAGCTCAAGAGACTCCTCAAGCACATCATGTTCCTTTCCACATCTCCCTTGCAACAGCTGCACTCTTTCAAGTCCATTTCTGTATTCATGTCTAATTTACACCCACATCAACTCTCTTGACCTTTTTTGCAAGTACAGACAGGTGAATAGAGCATGACAGAGATGCTGCAGGAGCTGTGGGACTGTGTACATTCATACACACATTTTCCAGCAAGATGTCCAATAATTCCTTTTGCTGGCAGGAACCTAACATCCTTATCACCTGTATAATATGTTTGCACATTACACAATTACTGCTTATGAGTGTGCACATAAAAATAACCTAGAGAAAAATAAATGGGTAAGGCAAAGTCAAGAAGCAAAGTCAAGAATCTTTTTATCATTTTTGAGAAAGTGATAGGAAACCCTTGGACCACGTAGCTCCTTGCCAAAAACTTATCCCAAGCTTCCCATAGTCCCTCTCTAAAGCACACATTTGTAAAGCAGGGAAGCACATTTATGGGATATGCACTACACCTGCTCCAGCTGAGTTTTTGTCTCACTGAAGTTGTAGAGCAGCTCAATTGAAAAATCATTAACACAATAACAGCCAGGAGACTGATGGACCCACAACCAAGGCCTTGTTATTCTGCAGAGCTGGAAATTGTGAACTGCCTGCTACCTTTCACTTTTAATCTTCTCTGCACTTCACAGTGCAAACACAGCTGAGCTGTCTTCAGTTATCAGTGTCATCTTTGCCCTTCTTCCAAAACATAATGGGAACATTATTCCTGCCCCACCTGAACCTGCTTAAAGCAATGTTGCTCCTCGGCAACTTTCTTAAAACTGCTTGCAGACTGATCCCCATTTATCCAGTGTTTGCTCTAAAGAAGCAAAACCCATAAGATTACATCTTAGCATGAGGTTTATATAATTTTCAGTGCTTAAGAGCAGCAACTGAGTACTGCAGCATCTTTCACCTTGCCCATCTCCCTCTTGTGCCCTTAGCAAGGCCTCCTCTGCAGATATAACCTGCTCCTACAGGACAGTTAAACATCAGCTGGCCCAAGACAGAAATTAGAAATAAAAAGCTAAGTTTGGGTCCACAAGTCAGAGAACCTGGTCTTCTTGCCTGTGCTCCACAACTGCTCCATATCCACAACACCCACCCACCACCACCAACCCTCCTCAGCTGGTTTTAGATGCACAGTCTCACATTTAACTGCTGGCCACCAGGAGGATTTAAAGGAATTCAGGCACACTTTCTCCAGTAATCCCTTGAACAAAAATAACCTGGATTATCAATCACAGGCTCCAAAGATGCCATAAGTGATCTTGGTCAGCACTGTGCCCTGAAGGCTCCTGCAGGAAGGGAGCAGTTCAGCAGCAATAGGATCTCACCTCTTGCACGTTATTTGGAAATACCTGTTTACATCAATGGGGGGATAACCCTTAGCAACACCAAAACCCCACCCTTTATCTCATTTCTCATTTTCAGTGTTTTTCTAACAGTTCTTTAGGTGGCCCATCCCCAGCATAAAACTTCAGAAATGCAAGACTAATATTTTAAAATTACACCCACACTTTCCTTCATACCAAATTGCCTTATATTCAGTATGGCAGATGAAATTCTGATGGATTTGAAATAAAATCACTGTCTGCACAAACTGTAATAAAACACATTGGTGCTAGGAGAGGCTTCAACACCCCCAAAATAAAGTATGTCACTACCCTGACACACATAATACCTTGATTCCACTCAAGTCTTCCCTAATGTTACCAGATACGTTTCAAGCTCTGCAGTATGAGATGCTACTTAAATGTGAACGTTCCAGTGCACTACTAATTGCTTAAGCTGTGACTGAATTTCAATCACAATTGAACCTGACAGTGTTCAACCCTTAATTTTCTCACTAATATTTCCATAGAGAAATTTAATTTATGCTGGAGTCTCCTACATCTATCCCAAAGGCAAACAGAAAACAAGGTCCAACCAACATGGACCTGCAGTAAAGAAAAACACTGGAAATAGTTCAATAAACCACAGGTTACCTTCAGGACTTCTATATAAGCATTTCCACTTGGATCATTCAGGGAAGTATATTAATTCTAGACCCCTGGAAAAAGGTACCAATTAAAATGCCTACCATTGCAGTCACTGGGTTTCTCATGTTTTTGTGGCTGTTTCCTGAACTGCAGCACAAGGAAGAGTTGGCATCCTTAATTTACAAGCTGCAAGCAAACTTGGAAGATGTTATTTGCCACTGGCATTATTGGCTGTTCAATTTGCCCTCTTCATATCTCCTTCCTTCTTCAACACCTTTCCCCACATAGGAAAAAAAAAAATCCCCCAAGTACTCTTCAGAGAAGAGAGACCAAATCACAGACACTTCACAGAAGGAAGTTTGAACAACTAAAACTCTTCTTTGCAAGTTTTGTAAAAGCTGTTTGATGCCATTCCATATATATTGATCATGACATTTTTCATGGGCCATGGGAAACTGCTGCATTTCTCCCTCCACACCTGGAGCCCAGCAGAGGGGTTCTGCTCTCTCTGCCAACATCCTTGGGAGCAACAGACTCTGCAGCACTGTTTTTAAGAAAAAAAGACAACCACATGCCTTTGTATGTTATAATTAAGACTTCCGTTCTTCTGTCTGATGATAAATTCAAAGTGTGTATATATCTCTATATAAGAAAGATATGTAACTAAAGAGTGCCAGCTTCAGCCCCACAAAGCCACTGGAAGTTTATTTTCTCTCACAAAGGAAAATAAGAAGCCAATGAGATATCACCATTTCCTTCTCTCCTGGATAGAGATCCCTTCACACACATTTGGCACATACAGTTGCTTTAAGAGGACAAGGTGGAGCAATTTTGTCAGTGGAGCAAATTAAAAAAAAAAAAACACTGTAACCAAGAAGCTTTATTCCAAACCCAATTCTCCTCTGGCGCACAAAAGGTCTGTCTGATTCCTTGCTTTGCCAACACCATCTGGGCACCTCTGCTCAGGTTTCTTCACTTTCTCCCAATAGCACACTGAGTTTGAGTAAAAAAAAAAAAATATCCACAGCCCAGACTTCTTGGCCATCAAATCTGTAACATATACTGCCCTCATTAAATAAATTAATAATTCCCCACCATCCACAAGCAGTTTAAAGATACAGTTATGTGAAACTCTCCTACTTTTAGCAGAAAAACATGAACTCAGCAAGACTTCAGATGAGGATAAAGCTCTAGCATCTCTTTGTTCATGACAGTCCCACTGTTGTCAGAAGTTTGGAGAATTCCTGTCAAAGCAGCAACATGCTTTTGGCCAAATGATCAATAGTGTTGTGCTCCAGCACAGGGCAGGACTGACACCCAACTAGTGACCTTCAGCAAGTTACCAGAAACCAGCAGCCTGCAACTGGCTCCTCTCAGGCAATTCCCTAAAGAACCCTGGCTTCCAATTCCTGCACCTGTCAGAGCCAAGCTCATGCACCCTGGGATCTACACATATGAACAAAAGGACTAAGTGGCAGTGCTCAAACCCTGTGCACTTGCTCAACTATAATAAAGATTTCCCAAGGGAACTTCGTGCCAGTTCTGAGCTGACTCAAAAAGTCAGGGAAAACTGGAATCCACAAGTATTTCAACAATTAAGTTTTCTCCTGGAATAGTATCAACCATATGAATCATAGAATATAGAACATTTTCATCATTTTAAATAAAAAAATCCAGCCACTAATAAAGAGACCTAAATACTTTGATAAAGCATTTACCAGTTCAAGGAATAAAATGGTCAAGGTTTCTCTCAAAGGGAGAAAAACAAGTGTAGGTGGGAAATTGTAGCCACAGTGTCCTGTGCCACATTTTACATCTTGAAGAAGAAATAATGGGGATGTTATGCCAAGTATTTATCGAAACAAAGCCTGTAGTGGCCTGTGAGGATAAAGGGTCACACTTCTCAAATCCCAGCTTGTCAGTAAATCGTGACTTTTTAAAACTGAACTCGGGGACACTGGGCAAGAGGAGAATTTGGGAGCTGTAGCTACACTGTCTCATTTCCAACGTGTGAAACTTGTTTTGATGGCTGTATCTAGCAATACTCATTTCTCAGTGCATGCATTTGTAAATGCTCAGGTTCGTTATGCTGGGTGATCCCAAGTGACTCTGCAGAAGAACTTCTGCTTTGCAGAGGCAGCAGGTGAGCAAAACTTAAGAGGCCACAAAGAGTGGAAGGGGAGAAACTGGAAAAACCCTGGCTAATAATAACAGTTCAGTTCACCCACTCGTGTGTGCAGATACAGCCAAGTCAATAGAAGCTGAATGAACAATTTCAAAGTAGAATTGAGCAAAACTAAAAAAAAAAAATAATTCCATCTCTGAAATTAAAATACCAATTTCACATGCATATTACTCTCAACGTTGTAGAAGAATGAAAATAATTGAACGTTGAAGGGGGAGGAGAAGAGTCCATAACATTGACTCAAGATTATTTTTTTTCTCTTCTTGAAACAATGGGAAAAAAACCTCTTCAATTAAAATAATTATTTTCTTTAAGACTCTTCAATTGCACTAAGTAGTAACCTTTCTAAAACTGCACAATGACAAACTTGATTAAAATAACCTTGGGACAGAAAATCCAGAGATATGTATGAGCACAGTTCAACTGATCTTCAGAGGTTCCTCTTCTTCAGAATTTGGTTTATATTTGACCATATGTCCATATCTATTTGAAGACCTGACTTAAATCTCTAGTACAAGTTCTTCTATTTTCAGAGTTCTCTGTTACATGCCCATTTCACACTTGGCTTGCTATAGCAAGTAACAAAGAGTATTGTTGAGCCACCAATATAAATAGGAAAAAACCAAGAACTCTTTTTTTAAAGAAGTGTTCTCAAATGACATCAGGAGCCTCCTGAAATCCTAGAGACAATCAAGTTCCATGAAATACACTGTTGATAAACCTCACAGATCAGATAAGATCAATTTTACATCAATCTCAGTTTTCCATAATATATTCCCTTTGTTGTGACAGGGCAGGGCACCCATCAGAATTTGTGTCTCGCAAAACAAAGATGACTTAAATTAATGTAACTAGTACAACAAAACACTTTTTAAACTTCCACTCAAGAGAAAAGAGCAAGTTTCCCTCACAAAGAGTGTAGCTTGAGGGCATCAAGAGGATTTCTTGGACTTGGGGGACAGGGCCAGGGGGAGGTTGCTTGTTTGTTATTAAATTTTGTGGAGCTCCTCACCTGGATCCCCAGCTATCCAGAACTGACACAAGTGTCATCCCCTTTTTTGGCTTCTCTTGAGACAGGCA